>NC_090741.1:130078169-130085669 GCF_036898095.1 Palaemon carinicauda | reverse complement strand
AACAAGAATCATATCCACGATTGGACGTGTGTAGATGGTCGGTTTACCGTTGACGATGGTACGCACTTCAGCTTTCCGGACATGATCGTCGGAACTTTTCAGAGGATTCATTATTACACCCATTGGCCATTGGGTAAAACATAAGTTTTTGTCCTTGAGTAGGACCACATCTCCTTTGACAAGATCTCGGCGATGCTTAATCCATTTCTGACGTTGCTGTAATAACGGTAAATACTCCTTTCTCCAACGAGACCAAAAGATACTGGCTAAAGCTTGCACACGTTTCCACTCTACAAGATGCAAGTCTCTTTCATTGAAGTCTCCTAATTGATCCGATGTGAAGATATAATCTGTCTTCTGAGTTAATAACATAGTTGGTGTTAAGATTAATGGATTTTTTGGATCTGTTGACACAGGTACTAGAGGCCTGGAGTTAATTATCGCCGACACTTCTGTCAGGAACGTGTTTAGTACATCATGTGTTAGGCTTTTTCCGGTATGGTTTAACAACATGGAGTCTAGTATCCTCCTGGTGATGCCAATCATCCTTTCCCATGCTCCTCCCATGTGAGAGGAATGAGGTGGATTAAAGATCCAAGTAGTTCCTGAATTGTACAAGAATTTCCTGAAAGGTCCATCCTCGACATTAATAGAGTCTATTCTCAGCTTGTCGACTGCACCAATAAAATTAGTTCCACGGTCGGACCGGAATATTTTCACTTGACCTCTTAGAGATATAAATCGTCTGACGGCGTTAATAAAAGCCGAGGAGCTCATCTCTTCAATAAGCTCGATATGAACAGCTCTGGTTACTAGGCAAGAAAAAAGTATAGCCCAACGCTTGGAGTTAGCATATCCACCGCGAGTTCTACGTGAAACTATTGTCCATGGTCCAAAGGCATCTACTCCCACATTTGTAAATGGAGGGGA
This sequence comes from Palaemon carinicauda, assembly GCF_036898095.1. Taxonomy (NCBI): domain Eukaryota; kingdom Metazoa; phylum Arthropoda; class Malacostraca; order Decapoda; family Palaemonidae; genus Palaemon; species Palaemon carinicauda. Next base: position 130,084,739 of record NC_090741.1, on the reverse strand, counting down.
TGGCTCAAGACGATCCTCCGGTAAATCAGACATGATTTGACACTCCGTCTTTCCTCTTAGCTTACGACATGTCACACACTTGTGAATGAATGATGAAATCAAGCGTTTCCCTCCAACAATCCAGAGTCCAGCGGATCTAACTGCTCCATCAGTGAAGTGTCTGCCCTGATGTCTGACTTTACCGTGGTAGTGTCTGACTAACAGCATTGCTATATGATGACGTCCTGGTACAATTATGGGTTTCTTTTCTTTCAAACTCAAGTCAGAATTGACTATTCGGCCTCCTACTCCTAGCATCCCTTGTTCGTCCAAGAATGGATTGAGGTTGGCTATCTGACTGCACTTTGGTACCGGTTCATTTTGCTGAAGACAGTCTATTTCCACTCGGTAAACTTCCGATTGTACTGACCTTATGATGAAGTTTTCAGCGTTGATATAACTGTCCACTGAAGTTAAAGACGGTGTCTCTACTGCCTTGTGTGAACGGCAGAACCGTTTTAAAAAGGCAACTCCTCGTACAAGTGAGTCCCAAGTAGAGAAATGTAGGAATCTGTCTATTCCTATATTGTGAGCAAGTGTAGCACATGTCTTCTTTATGTCCACATTTATGCGAACTTCCTTGTCACTGTCTGGATCGACAAGCTGAAACTCAGTCTTAGAAGCTTCCTCCTGTTGCAAAGTAAGATGCTTTGGTCCAAATAACCATTCGCTATTGTGAATTTCATGAGCTTCAAAGGATCTAGTTGCTGAATCAGCTGGGTTATGGTGCGTTGGCACATAGTTCCACTGGCTAGAATCAGAGAATCTTCTGATACGCTCCACTCTGTTTGCTACGTAAGTGTAGAATCTCCTGGTTTCATTGTTGATATAGCCTAAGACAACTTTACTGTCTGTGTGGTACTTGACTGTTTCTATGCTTATATCTAGTTTATCTGTAATGTACTGTGCAATTTCTATAGCTAACACAGCTGCACATAATTCCAGACGTGGAATGGTATGGCCACCAGTCGGTGCAACCTTTGCTTTCCCGAGAACAAAACCCAAACTGGGTATACCACTGATGTCGGTTGTACGGAGGTATGCAACAGCTGCTATGGCTTTTTCGGATGCATCAGAGAAGACATGAAGCTCCTTGGAGACAGTTTCACTGAGGTAAGGCACATAAGTACGCGGTATGCGTAGCTTTTCAAGTTCCTGCAAGGTGTTTCTCCAAGATATCCACTCTGTGGCTGTTTCGTCTGAGAGGGGTTGGTCCCAATCAACAGTCTCTGAAACTAGCTTTCTGAGTAAAAGTTTACCATGTATTATGATTGGAGCTAGGAATCCGAGCGGATCATAGATGCTGTTAACCGTCGAAAGTATTCCTCTCTGTGTTATAGGTTTATTTTCAGATGACAACTGAAACAAGAACTCGTCCGTATTTACATCCCAGCTTAATCCTAGACTATTTTGTAAAGGCTTACTGTCGGCCTCTAGGTCTAGGTCCTTCAGGTTTGATGCCAGATCGTTGGCTGGAAAGGCTTTCATGACTTCCTCAGAATTTGACGCGATTTTGTGAAGCCTTAGGTTCCCATACATGGCTAGTGCCTTTTGTGTCTTTTATGAGATTGATAGCTTCCTCTTTGGTAGTGCATGATGTAAGGCCATCGTCTACATAGAAGTTTCTTGACACAAAATGCGTTACCCGGTTGCCGAAATCTTTTCCTGACGCCTGAGCAGTTTTCCTCAGTCCGAGCATGGCAACGGCTGGTGACGTACTATTTCCGAACACATGAACTCTCATGCGGTATACAACAAGGTCATTGTCAATATCATTATCTTTATGCCACAGGAATCGCAGATAGTTGCGGTGGTCTTCTCTTACCAGGAAACAGTGAAACATGAGCTGGATATCAGCTGTTACTGCCAACATTTCTTTGCGGAAACGTATAAGCACTCCTAAAAGATCATTGGTTAGGTTTGGGCCAGTCAACAAAACACTGTTAAGCGATACTCCATTACATTTAGCAGAGGAATCAAACACACCTCTGATCTGGTCAGGTTTCTTAGGATGGTAGACACCAAATAATGGTAAGTACCAGCACTCTTCGTGATCTTTGAGTGGTGGAGCAAGCTCTGCATGGTTATAGTCGAAAATCTTACTCATGAATGTGAGAAAGTGTTCCTGTTTTACCGGGTTTCTTCGCAGACTGGCATCTAATAGCATGGCACGTTGAAGAGCTTGCTGCCTGTTGTTTGGCAGAGACTGGCGTGGTACACGGAACGGTAACGGTGCTACCCAACTTCCGCTGGCGTCTCTCACAAATTCACTGTCCATTTGCTTTAGGAACATTTTGTCCTCATAAGACATTGCTGGCTTGTCGTCATTCTTTGTTTTCTCAAATATAGACGAATGCGTATCCTGTTTTATGGGATCCGAGTAGTATTCTTTGGTATCAAACTTGTTGATACATGGTTCAAACATTGATGGCTGTCCATTTGGTAAGATGTTGGTTAATTTGATATTAAGTTCAATTGGGATGTGTTGCTTGTTGATACAAGTTTCTCCTATAATCACCCATCCAAGTTTTAACTGCTGAGCATATGGAGCCCTTTGCGAACCAAAGCGCTGATCAATCACATGGTGTGCCTCTATAAGATCTCTTCCAATTAACAGTAGAATTTGACAGTTATCATCAATAGGTGGGATGTTGTCTCTGATATCCATCAAGTGAGGATAATGCATTGCGACTTCCGGTGTAGGAATTTCATCTCGATTGTTGGGAATGTGATCACATTCTATTAAGGTTACAGATCTAATCTCGTGTCACCCTGTATCGATTCTATGACGAAGCTTCTCCCTCTTCTGCCTGAAGTAACTACTCTGCCAGAGCATGTCGATAGCGTGTAGTTTTCTGGCTTGTCCCATATGTTGAATAGATTGAAGAAGTCGGGTGAGGCGAGAGACCGATTACTTTGGTCATCAATAATGGCATACATTTGCACAACCTTGTCTGGACTGTCCTTGTGGAACACCTCCACTGGGAGTATTTTTGCACATGATTTACCACCATAATAATCCTTGCAGATCTCTGTGCAAGAAGAGTTGATTGAAGTTGTCTTAGTTTCAGCCATTTCAGCATGCTCCCCGCCGTGAGCTGCTTGGGGAATGTCCTTTGATAATTTCCCTCCAGTAACATGTAGTGCTGTAGCATGCTGTTTGCTTCCACATTCCTTGCAAGATATCTTGGCATTGCAGTTTCGGCTTATATGTGTGGTTGATTCGCAGCACTTGTAGCATACATTATTTTCCTTCAGTAGTTTTTTGCGTTCTTCTATAGACTTCATTCTGAACCCACGACATTCATTCAATAGATGTTTAGTTTTGTGAAGAATACATACGTTCTTTTCTTCTCTAGAACTTTCAGGTTTTTGGTCAACTGCTGTCTTACGGACGTTTATCTTGGTGTTGAACTGAGGTACACTCCGTGGAAAGGTCCCCTTTGCTGATGATGTAACGTTCGACTCAAGGTCGAGTCCCGGGTCGTTCTTTATCCGACTCATTTCTCTGATAAAGGAAGTAAATTCCTTGAAGGGAGGAAAGGCAACATCGTGCTGTGATTTATACCTGGAAGCTTTCATCACCCACTTCTCCTGAAGTCCGTATGGTAATTTACTGACGATAGGTTTGATCCCGGAGGAAGAGTCAAAGTACGCAAGCAAAAATCTGAGTTTTGGGTTTTCCTTATAGTATTCTATTTCAGACAGAATATCAGAAAGCTCGTACAGGCGTTTGTTGTCTTTATTTGTGAGTTTTGGAAACTGAGCAAGTTTATTCTTGATGGATGCTTCCACCATTTCTGGGGTGCCGTAACGCTCATCAAATCTCTGCCACAGTCTTTGTAAGCCCCTGCTTGGGTTGTCTGCATTAGACAATCTTATACTTATGGCATGCTTTGACGACTCCACTCCTAGCCACTTGACCAAAAGATCCAACTGTTCAAAGTCCGACACCTGCAGTTCACCGATAACGCACTTGAAACTTCCTTTCCATACGTGGTAGGATTCTGCCCGGTCATTAAAATTAGTCAGTCGAGAAAATAATAAATCTTTGCGCAAGAGAAATTTGGTTATTTCTGATGTAGTACTGGTATCCTGGCTGTAATTCACATTAGCCACAGGAACGTTCGCCATCGGGTTTGTGGCAAGGAACTCTGGTATACTATCCTGTTTTTGACTAAAAGTAGTAGGACTTGGTACAGGAGCAGTTGTACTTTCTGGAAGTGCTGAGTCTATGGGTAAGACAGAATGTACCACAGGTAGCAGACTCTGATTCACAGTTGGAATGAAAACAGGAGCGTTGTAGTTAGGCTGCGCTGTTACTGGGGTCTGAGTCTTGTCTTGCTGGTTAGCTGGTTCTGGAAACTCGACTGGACCAGGGTGATTTTTTAACAAAGTTTTGTACACGTTGCAGTGGGTCTTCAGTCTCCTCAGGAAGATGGCTTACTGCCTGACTGTCGTCACATTCTAGGACACGTGCTTCGGCCTCCGCAGAAGCAGCTTCTCTTTGAATCTCGAGAAGGTTCAAGGTGGCCTTCAGTTCAGCCTTCTCCCGGTCAGCATGAGCAGCTTCCTGTTCAAGTTCTAATTTTCTAAGTGTGACTTGTTCTTCTAACATAGCCTCTTGCTTAAAGATCATGGCTTGTTTTTCTGCATAGGCAATTTTTACCCTGGCGGCCTCTGCTTTGGCCCGCTTTCTCCATGCTAGACTTGACAAATCAGATCCTCTAGAGCACCCACTTTCTGAAGTCCTGATGATCTTGACTTTGTATATTGTGCTTGTGTCAGGTTGCGAAAGTGATCGTGGAGCAATGTAATTACAAGGTTCACTTTTGCTGAACGAACTTCCTTGAGAGATGTACATGCATTTAGGTCCTTGATACTTTCTAGCGTCTTCATTCCTTTCAGAAAGGCTCCATACTCATCTACCAGTCTTTGGTGCTTAGTGTAGGACTGTAGGAGTTTTTCCTGAGCCTCGAGCAACAACTGAACGTCATTAGGTGGTGTTCTTACCTCCTCTAACTGGGGTTGTATCTCTGACCAAAGGTCCTCTAGTTGCTGACAGAATTTGTCACGCCTCTCAATGTAGGCCTCCTGACCTCTTTGTGTTAGACTACGTGCATGTCTGGTCTCAGGTTGAGCCCCTGGAATTTCATCCGACTGCTTAGTGTCAAACTCTGATCTCCTGATCGTTTCAGGATTCTGTTCCCCGTCCGCCCCTTTTGCGTTCTGTTCTTCCTGGTCCATTTTAAGAATTACTCGTTGATGTATGACCAACACTTAACACTGGCGAAACGATTGTCCAACTCTGGCACAAACGCTCTGTTGCTATATGTTAGATACGGTGTTGCATACTATCGCCGTAACAGCTACAGACAGCTTTGTCGACAGGACAGGTGCAGGACACAACAGGCAGGTTGTAGCTTTTTCACTTTACTGGCGCGTTCCAATAAGTTTAAACCATTGACTTGGCAGAAACAAACAAGTGTATCAGGAGCTGATGTTTATTTATTCTCTACCAATCAAAGATGGTGAAAAACTGAAAAATACAAAATAAACCAAATTTTACAATGTGATAAGTAATGTAGGCTAAATAAACTCTGAACGTTCTGAAAATGTCCAAACAAGGCCATGGAAGTGAAGTTTACAAGTACAGTATGAACAAGTTGTACATGAAACAGTAGAAATTTCAGAAATATCAATATAGATCTATGAAAGGTTATATAATTTCACAAGAAAACTAATCAAAATGTTATAGTTACATACGCTGTGGTTAGCCACAAATTGTATCAGCAAACAAGTTGTCCTTATAATGTATGGATGTTTAGGTAGGAAGTTCTATTAACCATAATAATTACCTGGAACAGAGATGTATAATCGTTAGTAATTATTTCTCAGCTGATCCCATCTTCGTTGATGTGTGCTTGATGGATAATAATACGTTGGTATTATTAAAACACGTCTTTAATGTATAAAAGACTACATTATGAACTTCACTTTGTGACAGCTGACTCTCAAGTGCATATGGAGCGTCTTACACAAATCTCACAAACCAAAACATTGCTAAACAAAAGAGCATCGCTCTGAAAAGACTTAAATCCTACTCCAGCATAAATCATAAAGAATCACATCTTATCTGAGGTAACCACCAAATGTTTGAATCCTAATACCAAAACAAATCATTACTCTTATGATCAAAGCATAACATGTCTTATTCATGCAATATGATGCAATGTTGCGCAATACCTAAAACACCTGAAATAACATAGCACATTGTTACAATAATACATAACAGTCTCCTCCCCCTTAACTTGACATTGTAAAAACATTCATAAATCTAATCTCTCAGGGGGCTTTCCTCTGTTAATCCTATTAGGAAGCACTTTAACCTCATCTTGTACTGGTACATGAATTGGTTCTGAATCTACATTGGATGTTGGACCATCTTGGTTAATACTTGACTCATTTGATCTAACTACTTCTTTAAGTTTCTCATCTCTAACATTCACATGCTCTACTGTCTTTCTGTTT
>NC_090741.1:130061805-130077669 GCF_036898095.1 Palaemon carinicauda | reverse complement strand
ATTATCACCAACACGAACATCATAACGTAAATTTCCTATCTCTCTTACAATCTCTCCTGGTACCCACTTCTCTGGAGTGTTGTACGATCTTACCATGACATCAGACAAAGGTAAAAAATGTCTTACATTAGGAAGCTTTGCTACTTGTTTATACCCTTTATCTTCTAAATCACTTTGCAAACTTGGATACAACAAATCTAACTTACACCTTATCCTCCTTCCCATCAACAAATTTGAGGGTGCCACGCCTGTTGTGCTGTGCGGCGTTGTTCTATAAGACAATAAAAATTTTGACACATGCAAAAATATATTACATGAATGTGCTTTTCTACACTTCATATTGTGCTTAAATGTTTGGACAAATCTTTCAGCCTCTCCATTAGTAGATGGATGATATGTAGCTGAAAATGTATGCTTTATACCATTGACATTACAAAATTCTTTAAACTCTTGTGAAGTAAATTGTGGACCATTATCTGTAACAATTCTTTCTGGAATACCATGTGTTGAAAAATTTTGCATTAACTCTTTTATTGTGGCGTAAGACGTTGTCGTCTTCATTGGGATAATTTCTGGCCACTTACTGTAAGCATCTACTACTATCAAAAACATATAATTAAAAAAAGGACCTGCAAAATCTATATGCACTCGTTGCCATGGATACCTGGGTAACTCCCACGGGTGCATTCTAGCAAATTGAGGATTGTTTTGTTGCATAACACAATTCATACAATTCTTTATATAACATTCCACATCTTTATCTACACCTGGCCACCATACAAAAGTTCTCGCAATTGACTTTGATTTTACAATACCTTGGTGATCAGCATGTATTTCAGACAAAATCTTATTTCTCAGTGAATTAGGAATAACTACCCTGGAACCTCTCATCACTATTCCTTGTGTCACACTCAGTTCATACCATATATCCTTATACGGTTTACAATTTTCCTCCTTTCCACATAAGTCCCTACCTGTCATTAAACTCTCCAAAACCTTACTAAGTACTGGGTCTTGCTTGGTACTGTGTGCTACATCTTTTGCAGTAATTGGTACATTACATACTGAAATTAATAAAACACTGTCATCATACTCTTCTGGAGCTTTGTCTACGGGTAATCTGGATAAAGCATCTGCATTACCCATATTTGATGTTGGACGGTATTCTATATCATAGTGGTACGCTGCTAACGTAACTGCCCAACATTGTAGTCTTGCAGCTACCAACGTAGGTAAACTTGCTTTTGGACCCAATATTGCTAATAAAGGTTTATGATCTGTAACAAGTGTGAACTTTTTCCTACCATAAAGATACATATGGAATTTTTTAACTCCATAAACTAATGCTAAACCTTCCTTTTCTATTTGAGAGTAATTCCTTTCTGCCTTGTTCAATACTCTAGAAGTGAATGCAATTGGTTTTTCTGTTCCATCTGGCATTACATGAGATAATACTGCACCTAAACCTATGTTTGATGCATCACAAACTAATTTAACTGGTAAATCCATTCGATAATGTACTAAGAATGTAGGTGATGTTATTTCCTGCTTGATTCTTTCAAAAGATTCCTGACACTCTTTTGTCCACTTCCATTCTACACCCTTATTCAACAGATTATACAATGGATGTGCAATTGTGGACAAATTCTGAATGAAATTCCCATAAAATGGTTACTAAACCTAGAAATGATTGTAATTCCTTAACATTTTCTGGCACTTTTGTTGATTGTACAGCTTTAATCTTCTCTTTAGTTTTGTGAATACCCTTGCCATTTATTACAAAACCTAAGTATTCCACTGAATCAACTTCTAAAATACATTTGTTCTTATTTACTCTAATATTATGTTCCTTCAACTTCTTCAGAACTGTTCGCAATCTTTCTCTATGTTCTCTTGTGTCTTTACCCGCAATTAAAATATCATCTATAAAAATGAATACTCCTTGCATACCTGAAAAAATCTTATCCATAGTTTGTTGCCATATAGCTGGACTACTTGCAACTCCATAAGGTAATCTCTTTGGCCTAAACAAACCTAAGGATGTATTTACTGTACATAATTCTTGTGAAGTTTCATCCATGGGAAGCTGTTGAAATGCTTGTCTTAAATCTATTTAGAAAAAACACTGCATCCTGACATAGTTGCAAACATGTCTTTCGGATTTGGTAAGGGATGTTGAGCTACTTGCAGTTGTGGATTTAACGTTACTTTGTAATCTCCACACAACCTAACCTGTCCACTTTCCTTCACAATAGGTACTAATGGTGTAGCCCAATCTGAATAAGTGACCTTTTCCCAAGAACCTTCACTTTCTAATCTCTTGATTTCTGTTTCAACTGCACTTTTCAATGCATACGGTACTGGTCTCGGAGCAAAAAATCTAGGAGAACTGTCAGGTTTCAAAACTAAAATTGCCTTTGCGTTCTTTACTGTACCTATTTTATCTTCAAATACGTCTTGAAACTCTGATATGATATCACCCATAGACATTTCATTTTGTTTTCATCTTGTCTACCTGCAACCTTCAAAATACTAGGCCAATCTAACTTCAAATACTGTAGCCAATCTAAACCTAGCAAAGTTTGTCCATTACCTTTTACTACTGTTAATGGCATTCTCTCTAATTTCTGTTCTTTGTACTGTACTTCTACGTTCGAAGCACCTATTACCTGAATATCAAAACCATTATAACTTTTCAAAACTCTATTTGTACCTTCTAATAACAAATTAGGAATGCTTTTAGCCATTTTCTCAGACATAATTGATACATCGGCTGCTGTGTCAACTTGCATCAAAATTGGTTTACCATTTATGATTACTTCTACCATGATATGTTTTTTTTGCACCTTTGTTGACTGAATTTATGTGAAACGCAAAATCAGTTTCTGAACTAACCTGATTATCATGAACATTTTCCTCATTATTCTCTTGACCCATAGTATCAACTGTAGCATTTATTTTCTTTGCGTACTGTTTAGGAAATCTACAAGCAGTTGCAAAATGACCTAGCTTTCTGCAATTCTGGCATGTCTGTCCAGTAGCAGGGCATTTCTTTGCTTCGTATGCAAGATGATCAGTTTTACCACACCTAAAACACTTGGGTTTTTCCTGTTGTTTCTGTGTATAACCCTGATTCTGATATTTATGAACATTAGTGTTAGGCACTTTTCTATGACTAGGCTTTGTCATATTTCTTCTCTGATTCTCATTGGTTTTCCACTTAGAACCTACTGTATTAATTTTAGAATTTTCCATTCTATTGCTTGTAGAACTACCTATTATGTGACTTTGCCTATTTGATGTTTCTAAAGCTCTGCCTGTTATCAATACCTTTTCTAATGTTAAATCTTTATCTTGCAATAATTTCTTTCTTAGCTCTTCTGATGTGCAATGTGCAATTACTTGATCTATGATAACATTTTCTAACTCTAGAAATTCACATGAAACAGCTAAAATCTTTAGTCTAGTCACAAATGCATCTAAACTTTCATTTTCTTTCTGATAAGCTTGCGCTGAAAACTGGTATCTTTCAAAAAATTTATTGACTTGAGGAGCAAAATATGTGGTAAGAGCCTTAATTGCAGCTTCACTTGTGTCATCTGTAGGCTGCAAAGTCTTAAACACTTCCCGAACTTCCCTACCTGCTCTATGAAGTAATAATGCCTTCTTTTGTGCATCCTTCATGTTCCCTAATGCTTCTAAATAAATCTTAAATTCCTCACACCACTGTTGCCATCGTGTTGCAACAGAATTAGGCTCAGCAGTGACGCTAAAAGCTTGAGGTGCTTCGATGTTTAAAAGGCATTTTGTTTGCTTACCTTGTGGTAGGTTAAGTTGCAGTCACAAGTATACTTCCTACCTACCCAACTTAAAATTTCACCCTTTTGTGTATTTGATGAAATTCCTATTCTGCTGCTGGTAAAATCTTCATTGGGCAATTTTACTCTTGTTTTCCACTGTAAAAACGGAACTTCTCTTGTGCTGGCCGTCTTTGTGCATAGGCTCCAATGCTTCTCCCTGCTTGCTTCTCCCTGCTTGTCCGTCGTCCTCAATCGTCGCCAAAATATGATGTATGGATGTTTAGGTAGGAAGTTCTATTAACCATAATAATTACCTGGAACAGAGATGTATAATCGTTAGTAATTATTTCTCAGCTGATCCCATCCTCGTCGCCAAAATATAATGTATGGATGTTTAGGTAGGGAGTTCTATTAACCATAATAATTACCTGGAACAGAGATGTATAATCGTTAGTAATTATTTCTCAGCTGATCCCATCTTCGTTGATGTGTGCTTGATGGATAATAATACGTTGGTATTATTAAAATACGTCTTTAATGTATAAAAGACTACATTATGAACTTCACTTTGTGACAGCTGACTCTCAAGTGCATATGGAGCGTCTTACACAAATCTCACAAACCAAAACATTGCTAAACAAAAGAGCATCGTTCTGAAAAGACTTAAATCCTACTCCAGCATAAATCATAAAGAATCACATCTTATCTGAGGTAACCAACAAATGTTTGAATCCTAATACCAAAACAAATCATTACTCTTATGATCAAAGCATAACATGTCTTATTCATGCAATATGATGCAATATTGCGCAATACCTAAAACACTTGAAATAACATAGCACATTGTTACAATAATACATAACAGTCCTGTAGATATCTTATAAGGCAGTATTCCTGTATGTAGGTAACACTATACTAATCTTCAGAGAAGTTTGCTTAACCTTTGAAGACTATCTTTTCTGACACAGACCAGAAACTCAAACCTGTCACAACATAATCACTAGTGTAAACAGTCTGTTGAAGAACCACTCAACAAGCATTGAACACTGGTTCTAAACAATACTTACAAAATACTCAAAATACAAATTATCTCCTTTTACCAAGTTAAAAGAAAATTAACGAAATATACAGTAGGTTTCCACAGATAACATCAGTTGCAATTCTAGACCATGTATAGAAATGTTTGTCAAAATTAACCATTCCTATAAATGCAGAAGTATAAATAACATTTATAATATATAATATACTTTCGAGTCTATTGATCCACCAAAAAGTCACTAGTAATGTGCCACAGAACAAACTTCCTGTATGTCTAGAAACTATTATATCTAATTAAATGAATGTAGCTCAGTACACACACACACACACACACATATATATATATATATATATATATATATGTAAACTTATATGAAGGATTATTAGATCATCTGAGAGGATCCTACGGCTATTGATAAAAATTAATAAGAGATTAGTTAGCTTATTTCCTAGTTGAGGTCGGTGAGTTGCCTTCATAGTTGAAGAAGAATGAACTACGTTTCTCTCTTATGTTGATTTAGTTTCCTGTCTCTGTGGGAATGAATGAGACTCCTTCTTTATAATAGAAATATTTTATGTTTGGACATGCTCAGAGATACACGGAAAAAATTCCTATCACAATGGAAGGAGTGAGTCTCAGGCTGAGATTTCCCTTAAAATGGAGCTATCAATCAATATCAGGACATCCTCGGTGATTATTTAATATGGCTATTTATAATGTTACTCATACGTTCCAAGGACGTTAACCTCTGATTTCTTCGAATCTTACGCCAGTATTTTTTTTTATTAAAACTTTGCAATCAATAGCAGATGTTGATTGAGAGATTTTATCAGGGAAAAGAAAATTATCTTATCCCAATCTTCACAATGAATAAAAAAAAAATAATAATAATCTTGTAAGCAAACATTTGTTGGCACCCTGATGTAAATCTACTTTTCATAAATCTTTTGCTTCTCCCTTACTTAAGAGTTTCCTCAATTTTGGTCTGATTGTGTTCACAAATGTCTTGAGATTCTAGTTTGTTTATTGTTTTGAATATTTTTGCTAATTCTATTTCCCCTCTCTTTTATTTTACCTACAATATCAATATTGTCTTTAGTGGGATTTTTACCCCCCATAATTTTCCTGGGTATTTTTTTTACGATTTTTCGACTGATAACTTGTGCAGATTCCAATATAATTCCTGTTGAATTAATGTGTTTTTTTTTTTTTATCTCTGTTTGCTTCCTTTTCATCATGTAACTGATAGTACCTATTTTGTATTGCTAAACTTAATTCATCAGAGTTTTCTCTTATTAGAGGAGCGTTTTTTTCCCTTATATCTAAAAATATTTTGCTTCGCACCATGCAATGGTCGCTTGACTTTAACTTCTTTAACACTGTTACATCTTTAACTAAACTGAGTTTTTTACTTCGAATAAAATGCGTTGATTACTTTTTTATATTTTCTTATATATATATATATATATATGTATATACACACACACACACACACACACATATATATATATATATATATACACACATATACATATAAATATATATATATATATATATATACACACACATATATATATATATATATATATCTAATTTATTTGCATCCCTTTTTATTAAAAAAAGTGTTCATTCTTTTTTCCTTCAGCAAATCCTACAGCCATGTTTCCTATGTCATTTACCTACTGCTGATTTTCCTCTCTTATTTTGACATACTTTTGTTCTGAAAGTGCCCATAACAAATATGAATTGGGTCACTTTTTTATAGATATATAAATATCTTTATTAAACATTTTCCCCCTTTGTTAAGCGTGTAATTCTATACTTAGTACTACAAATTACTTCTTTGTTACCTGCAAACGTTTTAGGAATAAGAAAACACTGTACATTTTAATTGTGCCTTTCATGTTCTCTGAAAGAAAATATCTAGCACTCGTTTAACTATATATAAATTTTCCGAGTGCTTTAAAATTCTCTCAATCTAATTTTTTTTTTCTGCAAGACAGTTTTTAAGTTGACAAGCCTTTTTTATTTGAAAAAAAAAAAAATGTTTTTAATAATCATTTGACTCTGACGAAAAAATATTATCTTAGCAGCATTTTGTATGAAAAGATATATTTATTTTTTACTCTTCCCGATTGTTTAACGCCTTCTCGTGTTTCTTACCTTGTTTTTTTGTCTACACACACACACACACACACACACACACATATATATATATATATATATATACATATATATATATATATATATATGTGTGTGTGTGTGTGTGTGTGTGTGTCTGTTATATTGAGATATCCTGTCCCTGCGTTTTTCATTGACTGCTCAACTCGTTAATTTTCTTACTGAGTCAAAGTTAATAGGAAAGTTAGATTATTTTCACAGCTGCCTTGCGCTGATGATTTACCAAGTACGTACAATTATTGTGTTGCTCTGTATGATCTTTGGATACTTGAATCATTTTGATCAGCTTTCTTTTGTTGCGTCTTATTTTGTTTACCTTATTTATATTCTTGTTTTTTATATATAAAAAAAAACAATCAAATATTTTCTAACATTCTTTTTAACTTTTAGCTCAGATGAATGGATACGTAATTAATAAGACTCATGAATGTAGATACATATAATATTGCGCCTATTATGAGACCTGTATAATGGTAACTAAACATAAAGTTCATATTCTCATTCACATATTTGGGAAAATTAATGTGATACAATATATCTTCCTTTCGTTTGGTGCTTAACAGTCATATCTCTTCTGAAAAACGACAAAAATCCTTATGATGGATCACACAACTGCCAGTTGCATATGTTTAATGCCACCCTCTCTCTCTCTCTCTCTCTCTCTCTCTCTCTCATAACACAATGGTATTCATCCACCCGTGATATTGATGGAAGTTAATCGACTCTGAACGTTCTTCATTCATTCTTGTTTTCTCAAAGTATTCATAGCAATATTTTAATATTGAAATGTATCCAATGAAGAACCCCCATTCCTGCTGTAATCTAATGGTTTTTGTTATAAAAGAATCTCAATAATTGTCTTTTGCTCATCGTTTCATGTAATCATTCAGATTCTGTGCAGGTAAGGGATCGTTGAATTCTTGTTTGTATTGACCAAAGGGAATGAAATTATATGACCCCATTATACATATGTGATCTTGTAGGTTAGCAATTACACAAGAGAGACAAAAAAAAAAAAAACTCAATATACTAAGCCAATAAAACATCTGATAAGCCTCTCTATTCAAACGTAGAATTTATTTGTCTTTAAGCTAATCTATTATCTTCTCTTCACACTCAAATTGACTTCCAAATCTTTATCCTCTTATATAATATGAGAATTTGAGCCACACCTGCCTTTAGAATTTAACTGAAAACAGCGTAGTTAATATCCCAGTTCGACAAACCTTGAACACAGTCTCAAATATAGAAGGTTCAGGTGAGAGTGAGATTGTTCAAGAGGAAAGTTAATGACGATAAGTGCGTCATCTTAAACATCATTTGAACTTTCTTTTCGTATTTCATTTTGCTTTCCAATATTGATGATAAGCTGTAAATATATGATTTATATTTACCTTAATAAGGTTTGAAATTATCCTATTGCCTACTTCTCCTATTTTTAATTTTAATTTTCTCTTATTCTAAGGGAAATATATCCTTCTGGAGTAATAAGGAATTTAGTGAACTTTTAACATAAATATCAATTCTAATATACCAAAAGTCATAATTTTATGCTAAATGGAATATCACTGTATCTTTGTCATATATAAATGTATTTTTAATAAACCTTTGTGACTAACAAAGGTAATATTTCTAAAAGATAATAATAAAGATGATAACCTATACCTTTGTATATTGCAAATAGTGATTATCATGAGAATGCTAATGGATGCTATATATACCATTAAAAGTGGATTAAATTGATGTAATTTTGAGATACAAGATTATCGACAAAGCATGTTTGAAAAATTATAGGGAATCCCTATGAGTGATATTGGGATATTAATAGGTACGTAAAACATTCAAGTTTTGTTATAAACCTCCTTCGGAATAATAATGATTATTTAAAGATGAAAGAAATTAGGCCATGGTATTAAATTCTTCTGGATCGCAAAGAAAAAACTGAAATTTTTTCCTCTTGCCTCCATTACCATCCATTGAATGTGGAACTGGAGAAATAATAAGTCAACATTCTTTGGTTTAACGAAACCTCTATGGGGGAAATCTCAAGGGGTTAATTCTCTCTCACCTTCATATTAGAGTAACTTTTGAGAGATATTTATCAATTTCTAGATTATCTCTCTCTCTCTCTCTCTCTCTCTCTCTCTCTCTCTCTCTCTCTCTCTCTCAAAACCAACATTAGCCAATTAAGAGACTCGGGGAGGTGGGGGGGGGAATCTTATAACAAATTATTTGGAAAAAGCTGAGAGGATGAATGCATATTTAACAACTGTGGAAAAGTGTATGTTAGAGTAATGATTAATAGGATCAAGGATAAAATAGAGAATGCAATCTTAGAAATTACAGGGTGGTTTTAGAAGAGGTAGGGGTTGTATGAATCAGATTTTTACAGTAAGGCAGATATGCGAGAAATATTTAGCAAAAGGTAAGGAGGTGTATGTTGCGTTTATGGATCTGTAGAAAGCGTTAGAGTAATGATTAATAGGATCAAGGATAAAACAGAGAATGCAATCTTAGAAATTACAGGGTGGTTTTAGAAGAGGTAGGGGTTGTATGAATCAGATTTTTAGAGTAAGGCAGATATGCGAGAAATATTTAGCAAAAGGTAAGGAGGTGTATGTTGCGTTTATGGATCTGTAGAAAGCGTATGATAGAGTTGATAGGGAAGCAATGTGGAATGTGATGAGGTTATAAGGAGTTGGTGGAAAGTTGTTGCAAGCAATGAAAAGTTCCTACAAAGGTAGTAAAGCATGTGTTAGGATAGGAAATGAAGTGAGACAGGGATGTGTGATGTCACCGTGGTTGTTTAACTTGTATGTTGATGGAGTGGTGAGAGAGGTGAATGCTCGAGTGCTTGGACGAGGATTAAAACTGGTAGACGAGAATGACCATGAATGGGAGCTAAATCAGTTGTTGTTTGCGGATGATACTGTACTGGTTGCAGACACAGAAGAGAATCTTGGCCGATTAGTGACAGAATTTGGAAGAGTGTGTGAGAGAAGGAAGTTGAGAGTTAATGTGGGTAAGAGTAAGGTTATAAGATGTACGACAAGGGAAGGTGGTGCAAGGTTGAATGTCATGTTGAATGGAGAGTTACTTGAGGAAGTGGATCAGTTTAAGTACTTGGGGTCTGTTGTTGCAGCAAATGGTGGAGTGGAAGCAGATGTACGTCAGAGAGTGAATGAAGGTTGCAAAGTGTTGGGGGCAGTTAAGGGAGTAGTAAAAAATAGAGGGTTGGGCATGAATGTAAAAAGAGTTCTATATGAGAAAGTGATTGTACCAACTGTGATGTATGGATCGGAGTTGTGGGGAATGGAAGTGACGGAGAGACAGAAACTGAATGTGTTTGAGATGAACTGTCTAAGGAGTATGGCTGGTGTATCTCGAGTAGATAGGGTTAGGAACGAAGTGGTGAGAGTGAGAACGGGTGTAAGAAATGAGTTAGCAGCTAGAGTGAGTGGATATGAATTTGTTGAGGTGGTTTGGCCATGTTGAGAGAATGGAAAATGGCTGTCTGCTAAGAAGGCGATGAATGCAAGAGTTGATGGGAGAATTACAAGAGGAAGGCCAAGGTTTGGGTGGATGGATGGAGTGAAGAAAGCTCTGGGTGATAGGAGGATAGATGTGAGAGAGGCAAGAGAGCCTGCTAGAAATAGGAATGAATGGCGAGCAATTGTGACGCAGTTCCGGTAGGCCCTGCTGCTGCCCTCCGATGCCTTAGATGACCGTGGAGGTAGCAGCAGTAGGGGATTCAGCATTATGAAGCTTCATCTGTGGTGGATAATGTGGGAAGGTGGGCTGTGGCACCTTAGCAAGTACCAGCTGAACTCGGTTGAGTCCCTTGTTAGGCTGGAGGAACGTAGAGAGTAGAGGTCCCCTTTTTTGTTTTGTTTCTTTTGTTGATGTCGGCTACCCCCCAAAAATTGGGGTAAGTGCCCTTGGTATATGTATGTATGTATGTACAACCATCAAATAAAATCACCTTTACATTGGATGATGAAAAAAAATTAAAATAAAAGGACTCAGCAAGTCTAAGGCCCCTTGTCCAAATGATATTCATCCAAGAAAGATTATTGAACTAGAAAAAGAGATAAGTCAACACTTTTACAAAATGTTGTGAAACACAGCCAATAAAAGAAAGGCACCATAAAGATGGAAACCAGACAATGTTCCTCCAACCTACAACAGGGGACCAAAAGAAGAACCTAACAACTACAGCTCTGTGTGTCTAACTTCAGTGTATTACAAAATTTTTGAATCAATTATAGGAGATTCAATAGTGGAACATAAAAAAAAAAAAAAAACTGCCAACATGGTTTTAGACCAAAGAGATCATATGTGACAAATCCTTTGGGTTTTTTCCACATTTATGACGAAAGCAGGGCAGTATATATCATATACCTAGACTTTCGAAAAACTTTTGAAAAGTTCCTCATAAAAGAATAATGGTCAAAATTAGAGTACTAGGCATCATTAACCAACCACCTAAATGGATTAAAGATTGGCTAAAAAAAGGAAAGAAGAGAGATGTGATTAATGGCGAAGCATCAGAGTAGGCTTATGTTACAAGGAGATTACCTTCAAGATCCGTCCTTGCCCCATGACTATTACTTATTTATAATAGCAATATAGATTTATGATTAACTAGTAGAATAGCTAAATTTGTCGAAGATACTAGACTAAGCATAAATGCTGCGAACTCAGACCACTCAGAAGCCTTAAAAGAGGATCTAAAGAAGCTAGTATAATGGTCCAGAAAATGGCAAATACCTTAACTGTGTGACGGGCCGAGAGAGGAGTTGTGAACTCAAAGGCAGGATGCAATCAACTGAGTTTTATTAAGGAACACTCTTCTTTATATACAAAACCTCAAGGCAACAGGACATAACATGTTCGAGAGACAGATAATGTTCAGAGCAAAACCGGAGACATGATCATTCAGGTTCTTTTTAGTGCGAGGGAAGAGCGCAGATACAAGCATAATATATACAAAATAGTTATGTACAATTGTGTGACACACGGTTGGTACATGGCTCCCCCCCTAAAAATGACATACTGAACATGTTAAATAGGGTGCCCTGATCTAGAGAGGCGAACTGTAGGCGGGTCATCTGGCAGAATATAAGCAGGTTTTAGACGATCAATGGAGACCCAGTCTTCTTTGCCCGGAAAGTTTAGTAGGAATGCTTTCGGACTGCGTTGGATAACAAGGAAAGGGCCCGTGTAAGGGGGCGTTAGTGGTGGCTTGCTAGTGTCATTGCGCAGGAAGATGTGCGTTGCAGAGTGCAAGTACGTTGGTATGTGATGCTTTGCTGGGGGCTTGTAAGTCTGGCGGCACGGAGTAAATTTTCCCACGACGTGACTTATGCGCTGGAGATCGTCGGAGGAGGTTGTAGAAGGAAAAAATTCGGCAGGGACGACCAACGGGTCGCCATACACCATTTCAGCTGCCGAGACGTCGAGGGCGTCTTTAGGAGTGGTCCTTAGTCCCAGGAGGACCCAGGGAAGTTGAGTAAACCAGTTGCAATCTTGCAGTGGGACATCAAAGCTGCTTTGAGGGTGCGATGAAAACGTTCAAACCATTCCATTGGCAGCGGGGTTGTAGGCCGTTGTCTGATGTAGGGTGATGCCCAGGAGATTCGCTAATGACGTCCACAATTGAGAGGTGAAAGTGGTTCCCCTGTCAGAAGTAATATGCTCAGGGATACCGAATCTTGAAATCCATCCAGAGAGTAAGGCAGATGTACATGAGGCGGACGTTGCAGTTTCCATGGGAATGGCTTCAGGCCAACGAGTGGAGCGGTCGATGGCGGTAAACAGGTAACAATGTCCTTGTGATGTGGTAGGGGGCCTACAACGTCGACGTGAATGTGTGCGAAACGACGCTGAGGTTGAGGAAAGGTGCCCACTCCTGAATCCGTGTGTCGATGTACTTTGGAAGTTTGGCAAGAAGTACAGGCGCGGACCCAATCCTTAGCATCCTTAGAAATGTCGTGCCAAATGAACTTTGCCTTCAGCAGCTGTGCAGTAGAACGGCACGAGGGATGTGAGAGGCCGTGAATTAAATCAAACACCTGTCGGCGCATGGGAGCAGTCATCCAAGGTCGCGGTCTACCAGTACTGACGTCACAGAGGAAGGTGGTGTTGGAGTCTTCGAGGGAAAAATCTTCCCAACGGAGGGACGTGCAGGATGTCCAACAAGCTTGATACTCTGGATCCTGTCGTTGGGCTTCAGCCAGGGCGTTGTAATCTAATCCCAGTTGAAAGGCAGCCAATGTGTTTCTTGACAGGGCATCGGCAACGGGATTCATTTTCCCAGGGACGTATTGGAGGGTGCAATTGTATTCAGCCACGGCGGAGAGATGTCGGCGTTGACGGGCGGACCAGGCATCAGACTGTCGAGTGAAGGCGTGCACCAGAAGCATGTGGTCTGTGCGAATGACGAAGGGCGTACCTTCTAAGAAATGGCGAAAGTGACGGACAGCAAAGTGCACCGCCAGCAATTCTCGATCGAAGGTAGAATAACCCGATTCTGCTTTGGACAGTTTTCTGCTGAAGAAGGCCAATGGGCGGGGCGAGCCTTTGACCACCTGCTCGAGTACTGCACCAATAGCGACGTCGCTGGCATCGGTGGAGAGAAGGAGAAGGGCGTGTGGGATAGGAAAAGTGAGAGCCGCAGCAGTTGATAGGCCTTCTTTGCATTGCAGAAGGCTGCTTCTTGAAGGGGACCCCACTTCAGGTCCTTTGGCTTGCCCTTGAGGGAGGCGTAGAGGGGAGCAAGAGTGGCGGCAATGGCTGGCAGAAAACGGTGATAATAGTTGATCATGCCCAAGAATTCCTGCAGAGCTTTGACGGTCGAGGGCGCGGGGAAGTTCTGAACAGCTGCTACCTTCTCAGGGAGGGGATGGACTCCTTCAGGAGTGATACGGTGCCCTAAGAACGACACTTCGTTGGCGCCAGAGGTACACTTGTCGTATCAGACTACAAGGCCGTTTTGTTGCAGGCAGTCGAGCACGATGCGCAGGTGACGGAGGTGTTCCTCTTTTGAGGAGGAGAACACAAGTATGTCGTCCATATAACATACACAGAAAGGGAGGTCACCTAAGATGCCATCCATGAGACGTTGAAACGTTGCCCCAGCATTACGAAGGCCAAAACAGGAGTAATTGAAGGTGTATGTACCAAACGGAGTGGTGATGGCGGTCTTGGGGATGTCTTCTGGGTTCATAGGCACCAGATAATACCCCTTCAGGAGATCGAGCGTAGAGAAAACCTTCGCTTTGTGCAGGTAGGAGGTCATATCGGCAATGTTTGGGAGGGGGTAGTGATCCGGTTCTGTTTGCATGTTCAGGCGCCTGTAATCCCCGCACGGACGGAGGAGCCGTCTTTCTTCAGAACGATGTGTAAGGGTGACGACCATGGGCTGGAGGCCTTTTGGCAAAGGCCCATTTTCTCCATTTCGGCGAACGTCTGTTTGGCGGCTGCCAATCGTTCCGGTACCAGACGTCTGAATTTTGCGAAGACTGGGGGTCCCGTCGATTTGATATGGTGATAAATACCGTGCTTGGCAGGAACCGTGGGCGTTTGGTGAAGTTCTGGACGGAAAACTTCCGGGTACGACGTGAGGAGGTGGGCGTAGGCAGCCGTGGGTGCGCTGATGTGGAGAGCGAGGTTAGAGAGGGCGGGTTGAAGAGGTGTCGACAAGTACGAGTCTGCGTTGACCAATCGTCGGTGGGCGACATCGACCAGAATGTGGAAATGAGAGAGGAAATCCGCACCGAGGATTGGCATTGTGACGTCAGCAACGAGAAACTTCCAATTGAATTTACCATTTCCGAACGATAATGTGAGGTTCTCGTAACCGTAGGTGGGTATCGCAGATCCGTTGGCAGCTACCAAGCGGACGTCGGCAGATGTAAACAGACTACGTCGTACCTTGAAGATTTTCCTTGGCAAAAGAGAAGGACAAGCACCCGTGTCTACCAAAATCGCACGCCCGTTCCTGCATCCTGTAAAAGGAAAAGATTAGAAACATGGGAGGCCACCGCCACAAGCGATGGCCTACTTACACGTTTTTTGGCCACTGACAATCCTTGGCACATTTCTTCGCAGTTGCCCCGAATCTGAAGTGGTATTAGCAAAACTGCGGCGGATGGGAGGTAGTAAGTGGCTGTAGAAGTCGTTCGTTGGGGCGCGAGCGATTGGTGGGTGGTGGGCAGCTTTGTCTCCGCTTCAGCACGTCGCGGAGTAGGCGTGTATGTCCTACGGCATTTATGTCAGCTTCAATTGACGTTGAATAGGCATCCTCGTCGTCAGGGGTGGAGGCGTTGATGGAGGTCTTGAAGTGGCTGTTCATAAGGGCGTCGGCTTTGGTCATCAAGTCCTTTATGGGTAAACTATCGACATCCGGTATGGCAGCGCGTACAGGTTCGGGTAAACAGCGTATCCAAAGGGCACGAAGTAGGTTCACCTCACGAGGAGAGCCGTCTGCGGCAGGTTGAAGGCGAGCGATACTGGTCATTTCCCTGAGGGCAAGCGAAGCCCTTTGGTCCCCAAACGGTTGTTGCGAGAGCTGAAAAAGCTTTGCTATACGGGCGGCTGGCGACGGCGAGTACTGCTGCAGAAGGTATGTTTTGAGGGCGTCATACGCTATTGGGGTGTCTCCTTGTTCACAAAGCTAGTCGGATATTTCTGGGAAGGTGGCCTCGGGTATCGCCGCGAGAACATAATCCGCTTTGGTGGTTGAGCGAGTCACGCCCCTTATACAAAACTGGACTTCTAAGCGCTGAAACCAAGCAAACGCTTCTCCGCTGGCGAACGGTGAAAGTTTCAATGGGGCGGCCG
>NC_090741.1:130039881-130047381 GCF_036898095.1 Palaemon carinicauda | reverse complement strand
AGGACAGTACTAGAAGCCTGGGGTCCTTGTGAATAACAAAGGGTGTACCTTCTAAGAAGGATGAAAAATAACAGACAGCCCACTGAACTGCCAGGAATTCACTGTCGTAGGTAGACTAGCCGGACTCCGCCATGAACAATTTTCTGCTCAAGAAGACCAAAGGTCTTAGTGGGCCGTTTGCGATCTGCTTGAGTATTGCACCAATAACGAGGTCCTGCCATCAGTGGAGAAAAGGAGGGGATAGTGTCAGATAAGAAAAGTAAGATCAGATGTTGTTGATAAGCTATTCTTTACGTTGCATGAGTCACCTTCTTGAAGTTAATGCCACTTCAGGTCATTTAGTTTGGTCTCTAGGGCTACGTAGAGGGGCCAGGAGTGGTGGAAGTGGCTGGCAGGAAACGATGAAAATAGTTGATCACTCCCAAGTATTTTTTCATTGCTTTAACAGACAAGTGAGGGGGGAAGTTCTGAACACATGCTACCTTCTCAGTGAGGGGTTGGACTTCTTCAGGTTTTGATGTGGTGCCTAAGAGCGACACTTTGAGATACAATGAAAAAGCAAAACAGTTACAGTCTACTGCCATGTATGGAACACATGTGGTACAATATATATCTCAAGATATCTTCAATAATACCCATACCTATTCAGTGCCAGTGAACCTAAGTTATTTTCATGAAATGCCATCCCTAAAACGATCGTAAATGAAAAGTGAAAGAGCACCTCAAGTTATGATTGAAAATTACAAATGTAACTATTAGTCAGGAAGCCAAAGTCAGAAAATGTGCAACACCCAGCTGATTGCATGTTAGAATAGTCCAACAAGTCTAAATAGATTGTTCAGATACAGATAAATATGAATCCACTTGTTGGACATTATAGATATGGATAGTATGGCCGCCATGACAGTTTTCAAAATGGTCGCCAATTTCTAAACTTTCAGTCATATTTCAGCTTCTAATTGCAATAAACTCACAATGTTAGAGTCAATACCTATGTTTTTCATCGTGTATAAGTTGATTCTGATATTAAGATAAACCTTGGTGTATATATTCTCCCAAAAAAAAGCTATTTTTCAAAAATATTTGACAAAATTTGTAGGGAGTTCCTAATTCACATGCCAAGAATTAGAGCCCTTAATATACAAAATGCAATGCATGGATTTTTAAACCTAGCTTATACTTGTAGTGAGCTCGTATTGATAAAATTGCTTTAATTTTGTATTGTATTTGATATTTTTAGTGTGTTGGTAACTTTGTTATGTTTACTGAAAATAGTAATCAGATTCGACTAGGGTTGACCTGTTACAAACTTTGCGCATCGTCGTGTTTCGGTTGTGTTTGGTGATCGTTTGATGTAATGTAAAACGTTGGAATTTGGGTGTAGTTTGATTGTATGTCTGTGTGTTTAGCTGTATGTTAAATTATGTAATTTCTTATTTTGATATTATCTAATTTAAATGTTTTATTATTCATCAACTCTAACTCTGGCTTTTGAGTTATGGGGTTTTATGTTATAGTTTTGTTATTTATTTTTATTTGTTATTTCTATATATATTCATTGGTCGGGCACGTGTCATGTGTACCTGATGACTGCTTTTGAAACGAGAATATACGGAGTCTGATTTATGAAGTCGTAGTGTCAATTTGTATTTTTGGAATTGGTGAGCTTAAGATACAGGATAGCCATCTGAGCCTAGTAAAACCCTACATACTATTTTACTATTCACTGTTCTAAATAGTTCTAAATATATACTTACTGTGTATTTCTTTTGTATTCTAGGAATAAAAAATGAAGGCTGCTAGTAGAATTCTCACAGGAGGCTCAAGGAGTCGAGAAGAAGACAGTGTAGACTGGGATAAATGCCTCATTTGCCAGGGCAGTTCAAAAACAAGCAAAACAGAATCTCTACGAAAACTACAATTGTTGGAGTGCAAACTGTAGCTGAATTTTGTAAACAGAGAGAGAAATATAATGACTAAATATGTGAATGCATTTTCAAGAATTCGAAAATATTCTATATCTGAATATGTTCACCACATTCAATGGCACAGGTCATGTTACAGTGATTTTACTCACCAAAAGGCATTAGACAAACTTAAGTCACGTGTTCAGTCAAAATCTGTCACTGATAAAGAACAAACTTCAAGCATATCAACCTTCTCAGAAATCCAACCTGAACAAAAGTCCCTCAGATCTGCCCACAGCGCAATGGATTGGTCAAAATGTGTTTTCTGTCAAACTTATATTGTTGGAAAAGCAGGTGTCCTTACAAATGTGGAATTTGAACACATCTTCTAAGATGCTTAGTTTGGCACACTTTGATCTTACCATGCACCGCAGGTTTGCAGGTGTATCAGACTTGATGGCTGCTGAAGGAAAATATCACCCTAAAGAGTTATGTCTTTTTCTACAGAAAGTATAATTAGCATTATGGAGAAAAAAGCCCGTCTCCAGAAAGTATCTGCTTCAGAAATGTAATGACTGAACTGGAGAAAGAGATAAAGAAAGGGCACATGTTCTCATTAAAGACTGTGTAGGAACATTACAGAAAGCGTCTAGAGAAAGATTTTGGAATAGAGGCTGGAGTGTACAAAGGCAACAATTTCAAGCAGAGGGTACAACTCTATTTCGGCAGTGATAAGGTTACATTTGTTCAGCCATTGGATGTAACGAAGCCCCTTATGATTGTGCCCTCCGGTTTCACTGATGTTGCCATGAGAACGGTTTTGGATGACTTGTCTGAAGAAGGAACCAGTTCTGAAGAAGATGACATCAAACAGCACAGTCTGGGTTATCATGAGGATGAGATTCTCAGTTGGATATTTAGAGTAGCCTTAAAGATTCACAGTGATGTTCAGCACACTCCAGGGCATGACATAATAGGTGGACTTACGACAGACAATGCATAGAAAATTGTTCCTGAGAGTTTATACATGCTCATAAAGCTCCTCTGTGGCGGTGACAACACTGACAATATGGATGGTGATGACCAGTACAAGGTAGAGATGAAAAACAAAGTTCTCAGTATCTGCCAGGACATTATTTTTGTGACATCAAGAGGCAAAAAAATGACTCCCAAGCACCTTGGCCTTCGCCTTGCTCTACACCAGGCTACACGTTCAAAGGACCTGGTCAATCTCTTTCATGCAGCCTCTTACACAGCAGGATATGATACAATCCTCCGAATTGACACAGCTATCGCAAATGATGTCATTCAACGTTTCCAAGAGAATGGAAATATCATGATCCTGAGAAATTTCCTCAACTTCCCCCCTACTACTGGCTATTTGAAATACTCTAATGACAATATTGACATTATCGAGGAGACATTGACTGGGTCTGGCACCTTTCACGCCAGTCAGTACATAGCCATCAGACGTATAGGACAACAGGAGACAGCAATGGATATTCAGATAAAAACTGGTCGGTCAAAGGTTCTTCACACCCCACCTGAGATTATAGGTGTCCAAGAGGCCAACATTTCCACCTCAAAACCAGAGCCCGTATTTTTAGAATCAGTACAGAAAACTTGGTACTCCCCTGATGACCAGAAAATTAAACAGACCGAAACAAAAGATCTTGCATGGATCTTGACCAGGCTCCATAAACAAAATGACCAGGTTGTTCAAGGCTGGAGTGGCTTCAACCAGAAAGTGTCCACAGCTAATCCACCAGTGACAATAGTTGGGCAAATGCCAATCCTGAATGCCCCAGCCCATGACTTTGACACATTATGGACTGTCATGCAGAACTGTCAAGCCATGACAAAGAAGATTGGTGAGAAGTACACCATCGTAACCTTTGACGAGCAGCTGTATTGCAAAGCAAAAATGCTCCAATGGGACAAGGACAGCTGTAAGGATATGGTAATCATGCTTGGGGGTTTCCATACCCAAATGAACTTCTCTAGTGTTGGGACTGTATATAGATTCTTCAGGCCTGGAAAACATCTGGATTGAAAGTGGAGTCCTCGGTGAAAAAGCAGGTGAACAAGTTATGAAAGGGAAAGGATGGAACCACATCATTCGCATTCACAAGCTGACATTAGAAGCGCTTTGGTCAGTCCTGTGGGCAAGATTTACAATGTGGTTGAGGAAAATGACAAGTTCGTACGAGACGACCTAAAGTTGCAACTGGGAGAGTTTCAGATGCCTTTGCCAACAAAGATGACAGAGAAATCAATTCCTCTTTTGAAGATCTTTTGTCAGAAACTGAAGAGGTGCAGGTCCTGTTTAGTGAGTTTGAGGATTCTTGTTCAGAAAATGCCAATTTTTGTTATTGGAGAACCTACATGAAGTTTATCTCCATCCTCCTGAGGTTCACTCGCTCTCTTTGGGAGGGAGACTGGGGCCTATTCCTTACATCATTTTCTGAAATGCTGCCTTGGTTTGGAGCATTTGATCATTTCCATTACTTACGCTGGGCAGCTGTCTTCCTCGCTGATATGCTTATGCTACCCACAACTGCTCCAGAGGTGCACAAAGGCATTATTACAGGAGACTTTGTAACAAAAGAAACAAAGCACAAGTTCAACGAAATACCTGACGACCAGGCTATTGAACATGTTAATAAGGCCGGCAAAGTAGCTGGAGGGCTGGTGGGGATTACAAAAACAGACACCGCCCGTGACAGATGGGGCCTAACTTTCAATGAGAGAGCTCAGCTAACCAGAGATGCTAAGACGATGTTCAATGTAGCGGGTAATGAAGAAGACGGCGATGAGCATGAATTTGCACATAAAGATTTCGGTTCCAAGAGAATGAAGCAAGACCAAAAGAATGTGCAAAAGCTCATTGACCTGTTTGAGATTCACAATCCATTTGATCGCAATTCCCGAGAACTAGTCTCAATTACAACAGGTGATATTGCAAGTGAAGCAGTTACGAATGACCTTCTGTATGCTGAAGTTACAGGGAAGGAGATTGTGTCAGAGTTTGTGGAGAATAGGTTCACTAAGAAGACAACAGGTTTTCACAACAGAATCGAGTCAAAGAATCTTAAAATGTTTGAGAGCATATACACTGAGGAAGTCAATGTTGGAAAGGAAAAAACTGTTGCACTAAAGGCTGACAGAAAACTACTCACGTGTGTGTTGACAGCAATGCAAGCAGGCAGAGATATTAACATGAACTAAATGTTGGAGCAAGAGATTTGTGCAGTGCCACTTTCTCTGGCAATGCCTGATGGCAGACTGCGTCTACCTCAGAACAAAGCAGACCTTGGCAAGATTTTCCAGCAAGGCTTGCCACACAATGTTACGCCTGAACCGTTACAAACATGCACTGTCATTGATGGAATGGCCATGATCCAGACACTAGGAAATAGGATGAACGCTAAAACTCTCGGTGAATGGGCCGATGCTGTTGCTGATTATGTCAGTCGTGTGTTTTCCAACAGTTGTTCTAGGGTTGACCTTGCCTTTGTCCAGTACAGGAAGAAAACAATCAAGTCAACAGCTCGAAGTCAGAGAGTACGAGGCAAGAGAAGCAATCAGACGAGATGTGCAAACAAGAAGTCAGTCCATGTGGCAGTGGGATAGATTCATCTCCTTGGATGAAAACAAAGCAAGCTTGGCTAATTTTCTATGTCTGGAGTTAGCAAACAAGTTCCACAATGAAGAAGGAGTGGAGCTGGTATTGAATGGAGGATTCACGGACCCAGCAAAAGTGTGGACATCATCAGGGAGAGATGTCTCAAAGTTGTCATCTGCTGAACATGAAGACGCGGACAGTAGGATTCTTCTCCATGTGAAGGATGCAAGTGAACAGGGATACCCACAAACTATTGTTGTGAGCCGAGACACTGATGTTCTTCTTCTCCTTCTTGCCTTTCAGCCACAGTTCAGCCACTTTCTCTGAATGAAAGTCGGAACACCTAAAAAGCAACACTTTGTTCCTGTTCATTCCATCAACATCACAGATTTGCAGAGAGCATCACTTCTCGCATTTCATGCTGTAACAGGTTCGGATAGTACAAGCCAGTTTGCTGGAGTTGGGAAGCGCTCTGCATGGGCTATATTCCTAAAAAACTCCCAGCTTCTGCAGAATCTCGGCAAGGAAGACTTTCCAGATGAGAATGTGATTGCTGATACAGAGTCCTTTGTCTGCAAGCTGTATGATCCCAATAGCCAAGAAAACTCCATCCAGAAAGTCAGATGTGATCTATTTCTTGGCTTGACCAAATCAATTGAGAATCTGCCTCCAACCTGTGATGCTTTGATTCTTTACATCAGGCGCGCACATTATCAGTCTCTAGTGTGGAGAAGAGCCTTGGAAGCTGAACCGCATCTTCCTGCTCCTGAGGAAAGTGGGTGGGAACTGGTGGTAAAAGAAGGTAGTGAGATGCTTCAGCCACAACTGATGACTGGGAAGCCAATGACTGCATTCTGGTTGGAGCACTCAACATGCAAATATCGAGCAGTTTGTGCAACTTGACGTTGCAAATGCACACATAATGGACTCGGATGCACACAAGCATGTAGATGTAAAAGCCTGTGCAAAAATCCATTTACTGTTCAAGTTCAATTGGCATTTGTGAAATGTTTGTTTGTTCCTTCAATGTTTCCTTCAATACACATAGTGATTGTTCTGCTAAGTCTATTTTTCAGATCATTTACCCTCATTTCATTTTTACCCCATTTTCTTCATTTTCCTCATAAAACTGACAATGATACGATTTTTTTGGTCCAAAAAAAAAATAATGTACTTAAACATGTTTTTTGAGTTGAAATGTTGTGTAATTGTCACAAACATCACAAATTTCTGTCCATTACAACTTACTGTATGAATAAAACAAATTCTGACGGCGGCCATCTTGGAAACTGTCTTGGCGGTTGTACCATCCACATTTACAATGCCCAACAAGATGAACTAGACTTCCCCATGCCTTAATACTTAAAAAAGACCTATTGCACTATTCTAACAATAAATCAGCTGCTTGCCATTTTTTACGCTAAATACAGAGTTCGGCTACCTGACTACATATCAGAACCTTCCTAATGTAAAGTCTAAAATATCGTCACAGAATATCAATGCAACACCTTCCATACCTATTCCATGTCAGCAGACCTCAAATATATTCACAAACTACCACCGCAGTATCATACAAGTGCCCTCATTAACTGCAGACCTTAAGTTATTTTCCAAAAATACTAGCACAAGCGCGTCAAAACTGACCAAATTCTACAAGGCCTAAAGTTATAATAGTGTTGGAATTGCAAGTTGTCGGGCCACTTGATCACCCCCAGAAATTCTAGATAAATTTGTTAAAGCCGGATGTCTCTTTTCAAATAATGACTTTGAGGGATGATTGGTCTGACTTCAGGCCTGCAATTATTGAAAGTTCTCTAAACTTCCTGATAACTGGGCTGGTTAGAATTTACTTGAAAGCCTCTCACTTGTCTCTTCCAGTGTATCAAAATCTGGACAGAGAGAGAGAGAGAGAGAGAGAGAGAGAGAGAGAGAGAGAGAGAGAGAGATCCAAAGCTTTCATATCTTTTC
>NC_090741.1:130029881-130034881 GCF_036898095.1 Palaemon carinicauda | reverse complement strand
GGTGTGTATAAGAGAAAGGAGAGAGGAGATGGCTATATGTTAAGGCTGGGATTCTCAATCTGATCTATGTAACCCTGGGGTTGCCCTTATATGAAACTTGGCTACTTTCCGAAGCTTCCAGGAGATCTGGAAGCGTGAGGGAGTAGACCTAATAGTGACGCCAGAATCTAAAATTACATAAAAAATGTCAAGATACAAACCCACTGTTTTCAGGCAACTCTTGGACGATTACCCTAGCAACAGGAAGACGAAATCTCTCAAGCTAGCTCTGCCAACCCTTTGTCCTTAAAATTAAAAAAAGCTAAAGGCTAACATCAGGGCCCTCAAGAACCTTCCAAAGCACCTGGCTTAATAATTGCACATTCCCTCTCAAAAATGACGCAATACATCATAAAAATATAAAAGATCATTACATAAGCCCTTGTTCCTATCTCGCATGGTCACATAACACTCTCAAAAAGTTAATGTAAGACTTTGTAACAAAAATATGTGAAAAAAAATTTAATTCTTAAAATATAACTTATATTTACATATACAGACTTACATGAAGAATACAATAAAATTAACAGCGAAAGTCTTACGCTATTTACGTAAAAAACTCAAATCAACATGAGGGTACCTCATTTTATGGGCTGGCTATTCATCTCATCAATCCACAAATGAAAACAGAAATAAAATTATTAACCCTTTTACCCCCGAACTATTTGGAACTTTCCAACCCTTAACTCGCAGGAGTTTTTTTTTTCAAGCATATTTTGCAGTATATTTTTCTAAATTGCCCTAACAGCTTTAATTTTCGTCATACAGAGGTCAGGTTGATTTCATTCTCTTGGAAAATGCCTGAAGTTTCTCATAAATTTATAAAAAATACGCCAAAAATAATTCAAATAGCAGTTTTTTGCAAGGATGTACTACAGTAGTACATACATTGGCGTAAAGGGATGAGTTTTGTGAAAAGTACCACTACGTCCATTGGGGGGGAAAAGGGTTAATAATCTACTGCATTTCATCTACACCAGACCAGCTTTGTAAGATAGCTCCTATCTGAAAAGGTTATTAATCCCGGGCTGGAATCCATCGATTAAGCCCAAGATAAAAAATCTGCAACCATTTAACTTTACCTGAAATATGCATTACATTAATACAATACGATTGCAAACATAATGACCATCTAGTTAACATATGATTAATATTTTTCCTCTAGTCACAAAAGTTAAAGGATTATGATCAGAGTACACTTTGATCTGTTCATTCTGTGGTTGATTCACATAAACCTCAAACGGTGATACGGCGACAGTCAATAGGCAAGTTGTTTAAATCGTCTTTTCCTTGTTTTGAGGTGTATCTCGTGATTCACCAGGTTGGTTAGTTTAAGGACGTCCGTGACAATTTCAGGGAAACTTTTAATTAATAGGCCAAATTCCTGTTGTTACTCCGGGTTCAAATGAATTACTTTCTCTCCTAAATCCCAAAGATAGATGAATTATTATTTTTACTTGCTGCCTCTACCTCATATCCGTCGTCTTCCGTTTGCGACATACACACATGATAAGCTTCGGTCTCGTTTTTATCGAGGTAGGGTTTCAGTAGGTAAATATGTACTTTCATCTGACTTTTCTTTCTTCCTGGGGTTTCCATAACGTAGGTCAGATCACTGATCTTCTGCAGAATCTTGAATGGTCCTTGTAACTAGTTGGTGAGTGAGAATCTCCTTATCAGCAGGACAACTAATACTTGTTGTCCTATCGAAAACTCTCTATCCTTACCTTTCTTATCGAACATAGTAATAATAATAATAATAATAATAATAATAATAATAATAATAATAATAATAATAATAGAAATAATAAAAATAATAATAATATTATTTTTAATAATAATTATAATAATATTATTTTTAATAATAATAATAATAATAATAATAATAATAATAATAATAATAAAAATGATAAATGTAAATGTAAATGTAAATACAAAAATAAAAATTAAAATGAAAATAAAAATAAAAATAAAAATAAATTAAAAATAAATATGATAATAATAATAATAATAATAATAACAATAATAATAATAATAATAATAATAATAATATTATTATTACTATTATTATTATTATTATTATTATTATTATTATTATTATTATTATTATTAATATAATTATTAATTTTATTATTTATAATTATATTTTTAGTAATAATAATATCATGTAATACATTAATATAAATTCATACACTTTTTGAAAAGAACAATACAAAATAAAATAAGAAAAATAAGAAAAAGTGTTTAATATAACTGAATTATATAAAATAAAAAAATTAAAGCTGGAATGATGAAAGATTAAGGAGAACTCAATAATCTCATTTCTTTTATATGACATTAATAAACTTAGGAGGTAAATGTTCCTGTTACAATAAAAAGATTCTCATATTTATCTTGAATTTTGTTACATTCAATACAAAAACATAACTCTTTATATCATTTAACGGGTTTTTTCACCTTAATTAAATATAACGGAAAGAGGAGAGCTTTTTTATGAAAAGAATCATAACACCAAACTCTTTTTTTCCCCTTGCCCGCTAGATTCTTGTTCTGATATTCATGTTGTACATGAAAACTTTAAAAAATATAGATATAGAAAAGAATAGATATACTTGCGTCTTCTAATAAAGTTCCATGCTTAGTTATATCTAGGTCAACCAGAGATGGTTGGACAATTTAAAAAAAATATCTATACACACAACATTAACCGCCATTTCTGGTACCTTTTGGTAAATAAGCATCAATTGCTTTGCTTCATAATCATCACGATATATCAAAATATTAAGAAAAATGTGTCGTTTGATTCATCAACTGTAAAAAAATTAGAACACAAACTGAAATAGCACTACGACACAAATATTTGGTTACTATTAGTTAAATACTTATAGAATAGCTGTATATATAATTTCTTTCGAAATGCAGAAGTGACGACTTATGATAAAGGATCAATTGAATAGATTTCTCAATATATTCAGAGCTTCGATGGCTAAGCCAGTTAGTGCAGCAAGCTCTGACTGTGTGGAAGTCTGTGGGGCGGGTTCAAATCCGCTGCTGATCAGTCATAGGAGCGGATACTTTGCTATCCGTGTATGTAATCGACAGATTGGTTCGCTTAAAGCAAGCAGGTGTTACAGACTGATACACACACAAACAAAGCTATTCCAACACCTACTAAAAACATAACATATATCTCACACGGCTCTGACTGTCTACCTAACCGGGCTAAGACTCCTTGGTGCTGGGAGGAAGGACGTTGGTGACCGTAGTCCCGATTAGCTGCAGGGCACAGCTAATCGGGACTATCCCAAAGCCAGAGCAAAAGTCCTTCAAAATGAAGGCAACCGTGCTTACCCCATACAAATGGAAAAAAAAAATGTTAATGAAGAAAAAAAAATATTTAAATATATTTTTCTTTTAATATAAATAAAATTCCTAAAAAAAAAAAAATGGTAATCACAACAGAGAATCGTCGTTAGTTTCTATCTCTATTAAAAATGTGAATCAAGGAAAATATAGTTTCTTCATGTAAAACCTAAAAGGGAATTTTACTTCGTGATTTTTTATTGGTTGACAGCTTTCAGGGAGTTTTCCCTCTTCACTTCGGTAATTCTTTTTGTTAAACTCCATCTAAAGAAATCTATGAATTCTGAAAGTGACAATGTCATAAATATCGATTTCCATTTGAGAATGTCATCAACCACCATAATAGAGTCTTTTCAGTCTTCACCTTTGAGTTCTTATTCTTTAAAAAGAGAGACGAATTTGACCATTGACAGGGTATTTATAACGTTTTATGTGCCACATATGAAGGAATAGAAAGTTTTACTAAAATTATTGCTGTCAATAAACATTAGCAGGAAATATATTGACAGCATCAGAATGGGATAAAATCATGCTATAATAATGTTATTCACTAGAAATCTGGCTTCTTAACGCAAATGAAAAATCTGTTGCCAATAAATTCAACAATAGGTAACAGAAACCAATAACATAAACAGATGTTTCTATAATTAGAAATTGTGGTCAGAGGGGGACTGTTTTAAGAAGAAAATTCAGATTGGGAGAAAATATTTAGGAAACGAAGTGCTTTTTAAAAGGATTGAGAAAATACTTATGTAAAAATGTTTAAAAAAGGAAACAATTCTATCCTGACAAGAATGTAGAAGAAATTAAGGAAACTAAAAAATATAGATCTGGACAAAGACGGAGGGAAACTTCATGGAGGAGGACAAGGGATAAGTGAATATCAGTTTCATAAGAAGTGAAATGAGGAAACACTTCCTGGAATCAGTTGCTAGTTTTCCCTTATGACCAAGGAGGTGATCAATAAACTTCCTTGCAACGAGAGAGAGAGAGAGAGAGAGAGAGAGAGAGAGAGAGAGAGAGAGAGAGAGAGAGAGAGAGAGAGAGATAGATTGCATAAGTTTACGTTTCCCTTAGCAATTCCATTTCCAGCCAGGTAGTGTATTTTTTCCATGTCCCGAGAGGAAATATTTTATTGGCCATTCCTTCCCGTTTATTAAAGCTTTCACTCACACCTGTCACCAGTTTCTAATCGAAAACATACTATGTCCAAATGGTAATTGGAGTCATGCTTCCCACCTCCATTTATTTGCATTTCATAATTCTCTTAGAAGTAAGATATTTAAGCAGAGACTTACTACTTTATTTGCTGTGAACTATTTTTTTCTAAACATCATTGAAAATGGCATTAAATGTAGAATTTGATGGCAATACATTTTTTAACCATGATAATGTATTTTTCTGTGAATACTTATTAATGAATTAGACGTAAGCTTATTTTGGAATTACGGAATCACCATATCAAACGGAAACATTTAGTATAAGACAAATTTATTTTGAAAATCAGTTACAATATGATTTTTATAATATATACAAATTGTATTGCCCTTTCAAAATAGGTAAACTAAAAATATAATCTTGAGACATTCGTTATGGAT
>NC_090741.1:129994881-130024881 GCF_036898095.1 Palaemon carinicauda | reverse complement strand
TATATATATATATATATATATATATATATATATATATATCTTACGAACGTAATCTAGTGTAGAGTAATCATCGTAAATTATTGATAATTTTAATTATATTACATGTATGGTTTACATTTGTGCAATTGAAGAGATGATACCCAGTCCGTAAAATGGGCCACTCTCGTGTAGAAGTAAGTATTTTATTTAAATTACTCAAGATTTCCATCGTGAATTTCATTATATTCTTTATTCATATTAAAATATGTAATTTACATTTGTTTTAAGGAATTAACTTTTAATTTCATGTATGTTTGCTATGAAGTAGGATTCATACGCGATAGGAACTAGGGTTTATGTAATTTTCTTTTATATTTCATGATGTATTGTGTCATGTTCGAATGTTTTTTTACCGCATGTTTTCGAATTTTCAAGAAATGCCAGTGAGAAGAGGTTATCTTTCTTATTTTTTTTTTTTGGGGGGGGGGACAATAGGTGGGCGGAGCTAGCTGGGAAGTCGTCTCCCGGTGCGTTGAGGTGTGTCTGAGAGTTGCCTAAAACAAAAGACAATACACGAAAGATGGGAAACTGACTATTAATACCATTAAAAAAAAAAAATATCATCCAACCCGTCTGAATGCGTGCCATCTATTAATCATGCCCTCAACTAAAACTCGGCTGTGGCGTAGCGCGGCTTATTTAAATGTTAGTATTTATTCTTATGCTGCAGTAAACTTCTCTTTATTATTTATTGAATACTAAATCGATTAATATTGCTTGTTAACATGATTATAGGGCTCTATCATAGCTTATGACTTATATATTAGGCATTTTTGAATCATTAAATAAAATCCTTCAGTTAATGTAATATTAATTGCTAAGCATCTTTATCTAAAATTGAGAGGGCAGTTAGAATGAAACAAACTTATTCTCATATTATCTTATTATTTCACCAATATAGTATACAGTAACTATTTTACTTTTTGGGAGGTTTGTGCTCATGATTGTATACTGTGCATACCTAAGCGACTGTACACAAATGTTCTTGCAAAGAACATAAACAAAGTAAAAGAAATGACACATGCCTCATTTGCATGCAATAGTCATACAAGTCATGCAAACAAAACATGCATATATCAGAATTTAAATAGCAAACAAAGCATGGGATAATCAAAACCAATAATATGAAATCAAAATGAAAAAGCAGACCTAACTTGCATGCTGATTAGGCAAAGGTTAAGCAATATTTGTTAATAAAACTAAGAAAAGTACAACAACAAAGTAGTAAAAGTAATGTATCCTTTTATAACAAATGCAATGCTGTATTTTACAGAATACTGTATAAGCAAAAATCTAGGTTTAACTTAATTTTCATGAAAAATAAATAAAAATTGACGTCACCAATCAAATAGGAAACAAACCACAGAGAAGTCATTCAACCAAAACAATTAGATTTCAAAACTACAAACTGAACTATACCTGTGCCAGATTTTTCAAAAATGCTTTCAAATGTTGCAGTACTGCACTCAGAGTTGTATGTTATTGCTGGTGCTGCAGATGTATCATTTGGATTACCTGTAAAAGTAGGAAAGAGTTACTAGTATAACTAACATTTTCAGTCCATAATACTGTACTATAAAAATGTAATATAAAACAAATTACAGTATATAACAACGTCTTTATATTATAGCAATAACATATTCATCCACACCTGCAAGATTTTGATCTGGACATGCATTTTTATTGAGTCTTGGGGAATCTGGAGTCACTTAGTTCTTGCAAGAAAAGTGAAGACTGCATACTCTACAACAGTTTACATATTTTGTACTTTTATCAAGAAGACATTTAATATTGACAACTCTAATCCACTGTAGGCATCTGCAAATACATAGACATAGATATTATGAAGCAGGGTGGCAATTCATCATTCGTCATTTGAGGGAAGTTGAAATCCATGTCTAAGGGAAGTTACAATATACAGTATTTCTTAATAATTCTATATCTGATATTTAGGTAATCATTCCTAAAATATATACTGTACATAAAACAATACATATGTGTCAGACAAATCTAAGAACCTAGAGGAATGAATAGTTTATTATACTTTATGATTATTTATTAAGCTCTTGATCAAGTCAGAACCTATTTATAACAATTTATTAAAATCTCATAGCCCAATTGTGGGAGTTCTCAAAAATGCATATTCAATTGGCACCCTTTTATGAAGGTAATAAACCAACACTTCTGCCTGGTATTTTCTATTAAAATGCCATTTCTGCAAGAAGCATGCACATTCCTAAAAAAAATTTGAAATAATTATTCTAATTGACTTGAACCATGTTTCTTTTTGCATCTTTTTACAAGCAAATATCATAGGTTTTCACAACTTGTTTTGCCAATTTATTACTACTGTATTACTGAGTACATTTGCTGCCAAATGGTAAATTTACTTTGGAATACTATGCGGGGTGTTGGTACCAATTACAATATTTTATTTTAAAAATTGAACAATTATGAGTATATAATGTAGAAACATAGATGAAACGGTAAGAATGGATCTTGTGGGAGCAGATATGCTGGTTTGCATGTAATTTTTTTTTTAATGCTTTTATCCACATATATAGGAAAATTCAATCATAGATTAAAATGTTAGTGAACTTGAAATTAAAGTAAAACACTCTAACTCAACTAACCTACAGTACTTATGCTCTCCCATATGAATGCTCCCACAAGATCTATCCTTCCTGATGAAACAGCTTTGGTTTGATAAATAATTGTTTATTAATGAAAAATTAAGGTAAACACTTATAACTACAACCCAAGGGTAAGCTGCTGAGGATATAACATAACTACAGTATGTATATGTATACAGTATATCAAAGTTGCTGTGAGTAGCCTATCTGGAAAAGGCATGGAAACCCAATATTCACGAATTGTATGACAGTGATAGGAATTGGTGTGTTTATTTCATATTTCTAGAGATTTTCAAGATATGCAAATATAACTTTAAGGTATTTATCTGAAATACAATTGACGCCTCTAAATGACAAGAAAATATAGTTTTTCTAATTGATTTTGATATGTTTTGCAAGATAGCTTCATTTCCATTGCAAATTACTGTTGACATGGTTAGGTAACTGTTGGCATGGTTATGGTACTGCTGATAAGGTTAGGTTTACTGTTGACATGATTAGGCTACTGATTTACACTACCAGGAAGGTTAGGTTGGTTGTTGGGGTTTCAAATGGCAAGAATATTTTTGGTATTATTTCAGTTATGGACATTAATAACCTAACGTAGTTCTTATACAAATAGAGTAAAACGTTAGGTTAGGTTAGGTTAGGTTAGTGCACAACTACAATGTGACTTGCAATAACTGGTCATATAGTGCATTTGTATGCCATTTTCTCGTGTAAAATTCTTGCCTCGGGTTTTCCCATTTCCAGTGTTTTCATGTATTTTGAATTCAGTATATACCTGTTTACCGGTCCATTTTTATATGTTTGAGTGTTATATTTAGGTTTTTTCCTCCATTTTGCACTGTTTTTACCTACTTTGTCTCCCCCACCCAAAACCACGCTTCCCAAGGAGATTCCCCCAGATTGTTATCTATAGGGGGAGGGGTGGTGGAAGGATGAGTATTCATTTGCGATGGAAATGAACCTCAAAATCATTCAAATCACATCATAATACAACAGAAAAACCTTTATTTTATGGTGAAAGCAATTAATTTACATAAGTAAAAAAAAAATACCATATTTTTTTCTAGTCGAAAATCACATATAAATACATTTTCTTTTCGCTTAGAGGCGTCCATAGTATTGTAAATATTTTCCAATACTTATTTCGGAATAACACTGCTCCGACATTCAATTTTGCTTTGGTCTATTTTATTTCTTCATTTTCTTTAAAAGTCATTATGTACTTTGTAACAGATGTAATGATTTTATTACCTTTCTTTATTCTGAGGAAAAGCATGAAAAATCAGATGGGGAAATCCTTTTTCGTCCTATTGCAAACCACACACACGGGTGATGATGGCTACGCCCACTCATGATTGAAATTGAATGTCCCGCTTTGTAAACAAACAGACGATGTAGGGAGGTGCAATGCTACCGCCATCTTCATTTCATGCCGGGTACTAATTTGTATGCGGCCGATGCGGCTGTGGATTGAGCTTCCCATCTTTCGTGTATTGTCTTTGGCCTAAAACCCTTGATTTCGCCTCTTGGCATTTTTATCTAGTTGGAATCTTCGACGAAAAGCAAAACTCCCACGCTACCAGAATTTCGTCGTGGAATCTTCTGGAATTAGCCACAATTTCATATATAGGTGACTCAAGGTTGCGATAGAGTCAGAGACAAACAGACTTAGAGATCGAGTTAAGCTGGCCATACATTATCCAACTTGGTTGGACAACTATGTTGGGCAACATTTTCTGCTCTAGAGCATACACTGTAAGACCAAGTCGTCCAACATTAGTTATAGATGTCGATCTGTATTAAATAACATACTGATGGTGCAGTCTCATGGCAGTGGAAAATGTTAGGATTACAACAACCTTCTGCACAGGTTGAACAGCAATAAAATAATAAAAAACTGATACAGTTTATTATCATTAAGTAATATACTTTATAAAAATGTATTAACTGAATATTGAATTCTTAGTAAAATTTCCTTCAAACGATGAAAAATGAAAATAAAATATTGTACCTAATGAATGTACTGTATATTCATCCTTGAAGTTGAACCTAGGTATACTACAATATTATAAAAATACATCAACTAAATATCACATTGTTCAAAAGTGTTTCCTTTATATAATGCAAACTAAAAATAAACTATTGTACCAAATGAATGTATTTTTATCCTTGAAGTTTAATCTAGGTATTCTACAACTAGTTAAGGAGTAATTTGGGTCTTGAAGAAGTTCAGTTATAGTATATTGACTCCCTTGGCTTATGTCAGTCGAGACATTTTCATTGGATAGATGATAAGTGCATACAGGTTGGGTTGAAAATGTCAACGGGATTGATGCTCGAGTGCTTAACCTGCTGGACGATAGTGACACAGAATCCAATGTTAACTGGTTTAATTGGCCCATTACAAGAATCTCATCAATAGCTTTTTTCGCATACAACTTTTGTGTCTCGTTCAGCTTTCTGTAGGATACAGCCCAGCTATCCGCATAAGTTGCGGCTTCGTTCTTCATGAGTTTCTGCTCTTTTATAAAATCTAAATGTTCGACAGCTTTTTGCAAATAGTGATCTTTAGTTGTATCATGAGTAGCCCGCATTTTTCTCTTGGTACCTACAGTATTTCCAATTCCCTGGTCATCGCTCTCACCCAAATTACTATCTCCAGGGATCTGGATTTCTTGATCTAAAAAATCATGAAACAGATCGAAATACCATAAACTTGGTTCGTACATGTCACCATTGCCCGCATCAGACTTTTCCTTCTTATTTAATTCCCTCCTATAACAAGTTCTCATATATTTTTTAAACCATCTAGAGTGGCATTGCTAACTATTTCCTTCAAGTTATTCAATAGTACTTCCCATGCTTTATTTCGTTTGTTTTTCTATCTTTATACTCTTCGCTTTTCACTTTCCAAATCGCAGGTAAACTTCTGTATGTATCAATAACACTTCTCCACTATCCAATGTCAATTATATTTGCCATCACGTCTATTTAACACTTTTATAAAACAGCAATTTCCAAAAGAACGTCCCTTTTAAGCAAGAACTACACGCTATCAAACTAGGCTTCCAACTGATGTTGGTTGTGATGTTGTACAACTTGCCCATACACTGTCAAAAAGGTTGTACAACATGAGGCCACGCCCCCTTAAAATCAAAGCTGCTTTGATTCTCTCCAACCAAACCAACCAGCCAAAATCCTGTTGTGCAACCTGCCCATACACTGTCTAACATTTCATACAACCCAACCAAGTTGTACAACAAGTTGGATAATGTATGGCCCGCTTTAGACCCGCATCCCCCCCCCCCCCTTCCACGAATCCCAATACATTGTCGAAAGTGATCAGTATGTTAGTGTGTCCTGTCCAAAGCGACTCGGTGCCCTAAAGCAAATCTTGTGTTATGCAAAACTAAAAGGTGATATTTGAATTTGTTGTATTAGGGTGAGTGTTGGCATTATATATCGTTATTGTAAACGGCTCTGTAGGCAGGATACGTTTGTAAAGTGAGCTGGTTAACTATTATTAATTTAGAGTTAAACTTAAACGTTGTAATGTTTCATAATTAATTGAAGCAATGGTAAGATTGTCATTACATTATTTCTTTTCTAAGGTTTAAGGGTTATTCAGATATAGTACTTCAAGTGAAGTTATATAATTTCAGATAATAACATTTTTGTCTTATTCTAAGTTTTGTTCAAATTTCTTGTTTATTTTCAGTTAATTATTTTATTTTTGTGTAAATTCTTTCAAAGTGTTGTAATTTATAAAGAATATATTTATTTTTGTTGAGAGTGTATTATTCCAATCATCACAATTGAAGACCAGTTTCGGTTCGATTCCTTGAACCACAATGAGAGTTAAATAAGTGATAATAATACATAAAGATAATTATCCACTTTAGTTTTGAGTGTGCTTAAGCTTAAGAGACCTTTGGATATCAAGTGCTTTATATATTGTTGTCTGGGAGTTATTTAATGGTCTTAGAATTCGGGTATTGATGTATTAAAGTCTAATAATTCTAATGTAAAAGCAAACAAGGTAATTTGGAATTCAAGAAGTTAATCAAATTTCCAGTCGTAGTAGGTATAATATTATATGCTTCGTTCTCAGTCACGAGCCACAGTATAATATATCTTGGGTGGTCAGACTCGGGATCCATATATATATATATATATATATATATATATATATATATATATATATATATATATATATATATATATATATATATATATGTATATATATATATATATATATATATATATATATATATATGTATATATATATATATATATATATATATATATGTGTGTGTGTATATATATATATATATATATATATATATATATATATATATATATATATATTATATATATGTATATATATACATATATATACATATATATATATATATATATATATATATATATATATATATATATATATATATATATAGATATATACACATATATATATATATATATATATATATATATATATATATATATATATATATATATATATATACATATATATGTATGTATATATATATATATATATATATATATATATATATATATATATATATATATATATATACATATATATGTATGTATATATATATATATATATATACGTATATATATATATATATATATATATATATATATATATATATATATATATGTATATATATACATATATATACACACACACACATATATATATATATATATATATATATATATATATATATATATATATATATATATATATATATATATATATATATATTTCCTTGGTCTAAGGTTTCCTTAATAATCAATCCCCTTATAATTTTTTTTTCACTTAAGGCCTTTATATTCAAATTATGTTTCACAAATTTATTCGGACATTGCTGTAAATAATCAATCTGATTCCTATATCCAGTAACTAGTTTTGAATTATCCTTTAGAGTTTTTAAACCGGTAGATGGTTAGCATCCTGCTATGCCCGGGACTGGAGGCCATTCTGCCTTATTCTCTTTCCATTGACTGACTAAATCCATAGCATATTCGTTGGGAACATCAAAGGATATAAATTTCCCTGTGAAAAGAGTTCTCATTTAACTATAGTAAGTGAACTCTGCTGGTCCATACTAAT
This sequence comes from Palaemon carinicauda, assembly GCF_036898095.1. Classification (NCBI taxonomy): domain Eukaryota; kingdom Metazoa; phylum Arthropoda; class Malacostraca; order Decapoda; family Palaemonidae; genus Palaemon; species Palaemon carinicauda. Next base: position 130,017,057 of record NC_090741.1, on the reverse strand, counting down.
TCCAGCAAGATCATCCACCAGAAATATGCTCTTCATTACATGAGGGTGATTATTATTATCATTATTATTATTATTATTATTATTATTATTATTATTATTATTATTATTATTATTATTATTATTATTATTATTATTATTATTGTATGAAAAAATATATGATTTTAAACATTATAATTTACAGAATATTCTCTAATATCTTTTTAATTATTGAGGGTGTTTGCATATCTGTGTGTGTGTGTAAGATCTCTCTCTCTCTCTCTCTCTCTCTCTCTCTCTCTCTCTCTCTCTCTCTGTGATACCTAAGTAAAACAATGAATTGCAATGAATGCCAGTGAATCTGGGACATGGTCATTCGTTTTATAATTTCCCATGGCCTTTTAAATTTTGTTACTGCAGTAATTATCTTTCTTTATATTTTTTACTTTAAAATGAAAATAAACTTTTTGGATGAATGTTGACAATCCTTTGAATAATTCAATGAACACTAAAAGGAAACAAAACGTTTCGAGACCGAAGACCCTCAACTGCTAAATATTTCTGCCTTACAAATAAATGTTCGCGTCGGAAAACCCGTCGGAAAAAAATGAATATTGGAAATAATTCATCAATAACTTTTTGAGTGATCCTGCTAAAACAATCATGCAGAGAAATGCACAAACTTATAAAGAAACTAACCATAAAACCAATAAAATTTCACCTCATGAAACGATGTAATTTTCTTTTTTTGTCAAGCGGCCATCTAGACTGAAGTCAGCAGCTTCACAATCACAACTAAAAAATGAAAGACTTCTTCAGGCAAGCCAGTCAAGAATGTCAATAATGAGCCAAAAGTCATTTATATCTTGCACCCTTTTCGACGCTCAGTTCAGACGAATTCTCTTCTTAGGTATTCATGGGAAATAAGTCTTTATCTCCTGCCGTCAAATGCTAGAATTCCTTTCCCATTGGGGCATATAGTAACAGGTGAAAAGAAAATATTCAAAATTTTCACGAATAGGAAATACAAAAGTGGCTGGGGCAAGGAGTCTTCCTCCCCAAGATAGAGACAAGAGGTGTCACGTATCATAATGTCTTCAGTTAGGGGGAGGTAAAAAGAGAAACCATCAGAATTTTAATGATTTTCTCGTAAGAGTTTTTTTTTTTTCTTATCTTTCTGCTTCTTTTTCTTCTCCTTCTATATAATTTTTCATGAAAGTATAATTAAGTTTCATTTCTTATTCATCGATAAAATCAACAGTCATAAAAATTCCTCGGTCAATGATATTTTTTTCTCTTCTAGTTTTTCTAACAAATCAGATATACAGTATGTTTTACTTTATTCGAGCGTGATATTGTATAGAACATTTCAAAAGGATATTTATACAATACTTGAATATGCAAGCAAATCCCCTAAATTATAAGAGATATAGCTATTAAGTATTCTGAAAAATAGACTGACAAACCTTTTTCTCAAAGTATATGTATTCATAATCTATGTATGTACCTCGTTGCATATTTGCAATTTAGTTACCTAAAATTTACAAATTTTATGAATATAATAATAAAATATACTGACGTAGTAATGCAAATTATGAACAAATATGCCGCAACTTTTACAATCGAATTCCATCGTATATTCCCGTGCATCTTTTATTCGCACACTCATTTGAGTGATAATAGGCTCAGCCTTCCTATTTTCTTGCAGTATATAGTGTAGTCTCTGAACTCAACAGGTAGTCCTATAGGCTTCCTCAACTCCCAGGCCCCATCCTTATTGCAAAAGGATGGTGACGTTGAAGACACTATTAGAAACTATCGAGCTGAACCGGTCTCAAACTCTGCTCCAGCAGACATTACCCAGTGACGTTTCTACAGTAAAGCTATCACAACCTTCGACTGTTAATATATTCTTTTTTCCCCGTGAATTACGGGGACTATGATATAAACGCCCTTTACTATTGTTAGGAGAATTCTTCATTTTCCATTATCATTCTGTCTTCCTATTTTTATCTTCAATGATGTTTTTTTTTATTTTTTTTTTATTTTTTTTTTATTTTTTTTCCGCAGTTACCAATGATTCATTCCTAAATTTACAGTCCGGTGGTCGTATCAGTTTGAATCCTTTTATGCCCTTATCAACTGTTTCTTATCTTTCCCTTATCTCTTCCTCACACATTGTTCCTTTTCATTTCCTTTATTGTAAACGTTCATAAAAATACATTGGTCAACAAAAAAGGACTATAGTGAAGCAACACAATGTTTGTCCGGAGGCTTCGCCACTCTCCTAAATTTACAAACCTTGGCCTTCATAAGGCTTTTCAATGATTGATTTATTTGTGCTAGAAAACCTCAAATCGATCAATCATTGAGAAGCCTTACGAGTGCCAAGGTTTGTAAATTTAGGAGAGTGGCGAAGACTCTTGACAAACATTGTGTTGTTTCACTATAGTCCTTTTTCGTTGACCAATATATTTTTCCTTCTTTATATATCTTATTCATGGCTTAGAGTTATTGTTTCTTTGCAGTTTTTTTCCATCACTTTTTTTTTTTTACTTACGCTAGCTTTTTGTGAGAAACTATATTGTTTCTTGCCACCCTTATGTCTTGTGCCCAAAACCATTTTATATTGACAATCCTTTAATCTTTGCCGAAATTTTTGTGGTTCCTTGTCAGTCCTTTGATCTTTGTTTAAAGTGTAATTTTTTTTTTTTTATTATTACACAAGTTACTTGACTGACGATAATTATTAGAGATTTCCATTTCAGTATTTAATAAAAAATTATTTTATTCTCTTTACTTAATTCTCGATTTTTACATTGGCTGTGCAACATTCCCAATCATGTTTTTTTGTGTTCCACTTATCATCCTATCCATTCGAAAGTTTTTCACGAACCTTGTAATCCTTTTCTGTTATAATTGACTTCATTGTTGGAGAATATTGTGTTGTTCTTTATTTTCATATTTAAAATATTTGAATCGTTAACTGAAAAATGTAAAACACGGAAAAAATGCTGATGCATTGTATTCTATATAGTAGAATTCTGTAATAAAATAAACGCGTTACGGTAATTAATGGAAAGGAATTTAGACATCTGAAGAGTTGTTGAATGTTTCAGTCTTATGCTTCTCTTCTCTTTTGTCTTGTTTACTTTTATGTTTATAATAATAAAAAAAAATATTTTAATTGTTTTTTTTTTTACTTTTATTTTAAAAAGAATTAATAGGAGGATGATGATATCTAGGTGAAATTTTGGACATGAGTTTGAGTCTATTTCCAATTCTATTTAACGGACACTTAAATACAAAGATTAAGTTTTCATTATAACATTGTGTAATTCATTTTCAGTTGATAAATTTTTACATCTTCCTTCGTATTTTACTATGCTGTATATTATTCTAAATATTTATTGAAGGAAAGAGTTTTATTCAAATTCCATTGTGTTTTTACTTCGGATTGTCCGTGTGGCTCTAGCATATGTTTTACATTTTTTTTTACAGAATTTTCCCTCAGATGGAGCACCTACCTAATATCAAAAGGTTCAGACTTTTGGGAGAAATCTGATGGTAAATTCTGAAAGAAGTTACACACTCTCTCTCTCTCTCTCTCTCTCTCTCTCTCTCTCTCTCTCTCTCTCTCAGTGCAGTGCCTAACGTCCGTTTTGTCCCTGACCGATTTTCTTCCATAAATGTTTTCTCAACATTCCATGTTATATGTTCATAGCTATAGTTTGGTACATCAAGTTATCTCTTTTTGTAATGAAATGTAAATGATTCAATGTTTTTTTTTACCATATTCCATGTTTTCATTCTGATTCTGTTTTCGTGAAATCACGGAAGTTTAGAATTTGAAAGTCGATTGCATGACAAACGTTCTTTTCTTCATGGACTTACATTAGAGAATGAAATGATATGACATCATGTACTTATCAATATAATTACTTCATAATACTCATGAAGGGACATCCTAATTACCTTCCTCTCAGAGTATATGGAAATATAAGCGGAATTTACAATGAGGATGTAACCTTTAACGGCATAGTTGATCCCTCAGTAAGACTATCCTTAAAGATGGTCCCAATTTCTTATTTGAAAAGGATTGGCTGGTATAAGAATGAGATTGTTCAGGAGTGAATGGGCATTTGGGCCCTCAGAAGAATATTAGGAGTTTAATGGCATGATAAGATTAGAGATGAAGCTATAAGAGAGATTACTCAAGTGCCATATGTGGATAAGATCATGGTAAGGGTGTAGATGGAGATGTTTTGGGCGTGCTCTTTGCACTCCCCAAAAGAGATTAGGTCACTAAATTTTCAACCGCGCTCCACAAGACACTAGAAGATTTTGAAGACCCAGACCTACATGGCTGAGGATGAGGAACCGTGAAGTACGAGATGATGAATGGAGAAGTATTGATCTAAAAGCTCAGGATAGAGACAACTGACGAAATCTAACCGAGGCCCATTGCATCAATAATCGTGGAAGGATATGATGGTGATGATGAATTTTTGAGCTATCATAATGAAATAGTAGGAGTAAAATACAGGATGTTAATAGGATATTGAATGCATTTAACATTTCTTATTACTTCATTTATAATTGTATACAAGTATTCAAAGTATAGGGAAACAAGGTTAAAAGGTTTAAAAACACTCATAAAAGGCAGAGGTGAGGGACAGTGACATTGCCATTTTAAGCAGGCAATGCCCTAGAGACGGACCTTATATGCATATGATCAGTACCCATGCCCCTTCTCTACCTAAGCTAGGACCAAGGATGGCCGGAAAATGGCTTCTGATGACTCTGCAGTTAGACCTAGTGGCTCCCCCAAACCACCATCCATAGTTCACAACGATAATAAGGTAGCAGCGGCCAAAAAACTAATGAGTTTGAGAGGGACTGGAACCCCCATCTGGAGTTCATCAGTAAGGGACGTTACCACATCACTACTAATATCTTCATGATCGTAAAAAAGAAACCAATATCTTATCATTTTGCTTCCTTTAACATCGATTTGAAATAGAACTGATAGAAGGAAATAGGAATTTTTGTTTTCAAAATTAAGAATTGAACGATACTCTCTCTCTCTCTCTCTCTCTCTCTCTCTCTCTCTCTCTCTCTCTCTCTCTCTCTCTCTCTCTCTCTCTCTCTCTCTCTCTCCAAAGGTGAGCAAGTCTAGTTGTAATCTTCCCTGCATCTATTTACGCTTCAAGAAACAGATGTTTATGTCCTTATATATGAATATAAATATTGAGGGACATTTACCAACTTCTAGATGTCCTCTCTCTCTCTCTCTCTCTCTCTCTCTCTCTCTCTCTCTCTCTCTCTCTCTCTCTCTCTCTCTCTTACTAGGCAGGACCTTTGGAAAAGGTTCTCTCTCAATGGCAACGGTTGTGAAAAAAACTATGGATAACCTCATATCAAATGACTGAAGGATATTAGTAGACATTAATGCAAATCACAATGAAGTTAGAACGAATCCAAATTGAAAAAGGGTTAATCTATTTTCTATAAAATCGTTGAGGTAATGATTTGTAACCCTAGAGAAGAAAAGAAAGACATCACCAAGGTTCGACATTAATGGTTTTTGACTGAGAGAAAACGAATATTACTTATGTTTGCAATTAAAGAGAATTAGAGTAGGGGAATTACTTTAGATAGAGGAAATTTCTATATTACGTTTATCATTCACACCAACGTAATATGACAATCATATCATATCCTTAATATGTTTAGATAAAGGCTAATATTACAGATGAGTTGGAAGGCTATTATTACAACGAGCATAGGCATTTTAGATTTATGGAGTGTTAGTTTTTTGCAGTTTCATCCAAAGTGTGGGCACATGCAAATTGGACTTGGTAAATTACTCTACGCTCGACAAATACCATTTCCTTCTAACACTCGTCTAATGATATCCAACCTATGATGTTGGGCTTACACCGCTCACTGGTTGAATACATATCACATTAGCGAGATTTGACTCGGGGAATACATCAATCTCTGCTATTGGTGTACAACTAGTAGTATTTGTACCTTTATGTAAATTCAAGGCCACAAATACATTGCTTGGAATAAGATTGACTAAAATTACTCTCGTGAATTTGAGAACAAACTGGGTTATAGAAAAGAAGTCTAAACTTCTTCGCAAGGAACAACAATTAAACGTTCCCCCCTTTTTTCTATCTCTTTGTGGGTCCTTTGATCTCGACTATCCTCGAGTAGCACTTTAGAAGTATTTCCTTTTATCTCTTGGGCGGTGCTTAATCTCTTCCGGTCACAATAGCCCAACGTTCCCGTGGATAGGATTAGAACTTAGAAGCATTGAATCACATGGATTTGAAAGATCAAAGGATCTAGGGAGGACTGTGGGCGTGTGGGGCTAGGACGGAAGCAGAGGGTCATGGAGCCAAGAGTAAGCTTTTAGAGGGAAGTAAAATGGCAATAAACTTTCACGAAAAAAAAAGAACTTTCGAGGAGAGGCAAGAAGAAAAAAAGGTTGATGAACAGCTAATCGAAAGCTAATCCTTCTTCTTCTTCGTCTTCTTCTTCTTCTTCTTCTTCTTCTTCCTCTTTTATTGACTATAGATCATCAGACCCACGAAGATGTCCTCAGATGATATTCTGTCTCAAGAATAATTAGGCGATGAAAAATTGCATGAAAATGGGCAGGGGGAATAGATTGGGAAGAAAAATATTCTTCTCTCTTTGTTATTGACATAACACATAGGATAGGATCTGAAATATATATATATATATATATATATATATATATATATATATATATATATATATATATATATATATATATATATATATATCATTAATTATGTATGACGGAGAACACCTCAAAGAGTTGTAGTTTTATTCATACTTTTTAGTAGGTCTAAATAGATGAAAGAAAATTTTAATAAACATTAAAGTTTTATATAAGAGAGGCCTCCCCTAAATACTTAGGTGTCTTAGCTAATTAAGCAGCGTTTGAGCAATTCACCAGTTTTTACATATTATGTATTCTTTTGTACCACTGCATATACTCAAAATAGTTGTCATAATACCCGATTTAATTGGCTTCATAGATTCGCAGGTTATTGCTAAAGTAGATATTTGTGAGATATTGGACACCATAGAAGAGTTAGGTATGATAATTTACTAGCTTGAAGTTTTTCAAAATTACTATTATATGTTAATCGTGTTTAAACAAAATAGATACTCTCTATAGGGTTTTAATACTCCAATGAATTTAACATGGCTTTAGGAGATAACAAAGTATAAAACTAAAGTTTTGTATGACATAGGCCAAGGTAACTAGGCTTAATATGTCTAATCAAGTACGGTTTTAGAGATATGACATTGTTACTAGATATTATATTCTTAAAAAAAATTATGATATCTGAAGTTATACAGTAGTATTGTCGTTAATTTAGATGTACTTGGAGTATTTTTATGTTATTATTGATGGTTAAGTCCAATTTATGTATGATACGCTCCGTTTTCTAATGATTATGTTATGAAAAATTCAGCTGTGTTTTAGGGATTTACAACTAGAAACAAAAAACGAAATTAATAAAAAAAATATACAGTTTACCCCTAAAGAGTCTTTTTTCATTATGACCGACTTGAAGAGTTTTATTGAATATCAAAGATATTTATGGATGTTGAACTGAACGGTGTTATAGGAACACAAAAATTATAAATTATATAGAAAACTTATGTAATTAAAAACCATCACAAGATAGTTAGGATATTATAGTCAAATTACTATTTTTAAAGAGTCATATGTATTACTGTGTATTATATCTCTCTGAGTTAAAGGTCATATAAAAATATTTCAGCTCTAAATCTATATATGAAAAAAGATAGTCCTGGGAACTGTGGTCCCCTACACATTCCAAGAATTCAGGAAGTTTATAGGTCATAATTATTGTGGATTTTATGTAGCGTGGGTGCAATATCATACTTATCGTGGTAAGACAAGCATTATATTAATGATAAGAAAGAAAATTGCAAGGTTTGAAAATCTAAGCAGAAGCCACTTAAAAAGGACACGAAGGCTCTAGATCGTGGCTACTCAACCGTAAAGACTTCAATAAAGTGGAATTTAAGCAAACAAGAAATTCAAAGAAAACACAAACACCTCATATATATATATATATATATATATATATATATATATATATATATATATATATATATATATATATATATATATATATATATATATATATATATATATAAAACTCCATTAAAAAAAGGATAATCTCACCCATTTAGGATAATAGAAGGTTTTAATCGACATTTTAGGATCATAGGAAATGACTTTCAATAGTTTTATTCTATATATATATATATATATATATATATATATATATATATATATATATATATATATATATATATATATCACAAGCACACGTGATTTCAATCAATGTAAATATCACCCACGAATGGCATTTATTACTGAATTTTATCTTGGGAATGTATATCCACTTGGAATTAATTTTATGGTAACAGCTTCTGGCCGGGTGGAGATTTGAACCCACACCTGTTTGGCTGGAAACCCTGTATACAGTGACTCAACCGTTGAGTCACTGTAGGCATGGTTTCCAGCCAAACAGGTGTGGGTTCGAATCTCCACCCGGCCAGAAGCTGTTACCATAAAATGAATTCCAAGTGGATATACATTCCCAAGATTGAATTCGGTATTAAATGCCATTCGTGTATGATATATATATATATATATATATATATATATATATATATATATATATATATATATATATATATATATATATATATATATACATATATATATATATATATATATATATATATATATATATATATATGTCTTACTTATTACTGTAATCAAACAGTTTATTATATTTTTTTTCAAAAAGGCCCATAAAAGAGACACGGGTAATAAATGAATCACTATATTTCGGTCAATAAACATTGACCCTCTTCAGGATGTAAAGTAAAAATGAGGAATACAGTGGAGAGTGACGGTTTATATAGGAAAGTAAAAGGGTGTGTTTAATTGTTCTACAGTTGTTATAATTGCTGGAAGGATTAGCCAAATTTAATTACATCCAGGTGCGTCTTCTTAATGTAATTAAATTTGGCTAACCCTTCCAGCAATTATAAGTGTGGCAGCTGTAGGTCAAAGGAGTATAGGCTCTGTAACAAGCCCAAACTGAACTTTCCAAACACTAGCTCTGTCTCTTATCACCTCCCTCACGGAGGTCTCCAGTCACGTAACCAAAACGTATAAAAAAAGATAATGAGTGTTAAATGGGTTATTCAAAAACTTTAACGAGCGGGGAGGAGGCGCAAAATCACCACACTACAACTTAACTTTCGTAATATATACGATAAAAATTTCCTTAAAGAAAATAATTATATACTGAATGCCATAATATTAAATGATAACAAAATCACAACGTTGACTAGAAACTGTAAATTTACGTTAACATCTGATATATATATATATATATATATATATATATATATATATATATATATATATATATCAAGGATCTATATATATATATATATATATATATATATATGAATATATATATATATATATATATATATATATATATATATATATATATATATATATATATATATATATATATATATGAATATATATATATATATATATATATATATATATATATATATATATATATATATATATATATATTTATAAGAATATATATATATATATATATATATATATATATATATATATATATATATGATTATATGATTATATATATATATATATATATATATATATATATATATATATATCACCCACGAATGGCATTTAATACCGAATTCTATCTTTGGAATATATATCCACTGGAACTCATTTTATGGTAACAGCTTCTGGCCGGGTGGAGATTCGAACCCCCACCTGTGCGGCTGGAAACCATGCCTACAGGGACTCTACCGAGTGAGCTATCAAGAGAAATAAAAGTTTATCACAAATCTCCGTATATATTCCTGTGGAATTCCGGAATCTGTTCAAACCCTTGAAATAAACCCATCTCCACCAAGATAACTTTTTAAATGAACATATATCACAAACACAAGTGATTTCAATCAATTTAAATATCACCCACGAACAGCATTCAACACCGAATTCTATTTTGGGAATATATACCCACTAGGAATTCATTTTATGGTAACAGCTTCTGGCCGGGTGGAGATATTTACATTGATTGAAATGACGTGTGCTTGTGATATATATATATATATATATATATATATATATATATATATATATATATATATATATATATATATATATATATATATATATACACACACACATATATATATATATATATATATATATATATATATATATATATATATATATATATATATATATATATATATATACACATATATATATATGTATATATATTTATATAAATATATATATGTATATATATATATATATATATATATATATATATATATATATGTATATATATATTTATATATATATATATATATATATATATATATATATATATATATATATATATATATACAATCTATATGTATTATAGCCATGAAAGGAAAAATAAAAAAGACTTGATTGGAGTTAGTACTTTCATCCACTCAGGACATTATCAAACTTAGCAATGAGAATACATATACAAAGACATCGTATTTATACAGGAGAAGGGGATACAACAGCTGTCAGTTTCCTAATAATTCCGGAGAAGTCAGATTTTAGATAAAAGGATAATACTGGATTAACGGAAAACAGACCTGGGCTTAGATTCAAATTTCTACCTTGAGTACAGGAGATTAAAAATGATTCAACAATATTCCTTTGAAAATAGTCATTTACATGGATTACTTTTTCCGCCTTTGACCAGCCAATTCTGTGACTTAACCCTAACCAGTGGGAGGCCAAGGCATTATTAAGAGAACCCCTAAAGACGGCCACCTGATGCAGTTTTAATCTGACTGGTATACTTTTGGATGTTTGGCCTACATAAAATAGGTTACACTCTGAACAAGGAATGCTATATATAACATTATTATCATTTCCAGAACTATTCTTAATTAACATGTTTTTTTAATGTACTATTATATTTAAACACTACAGCAATGTCTAGTTTTTTTCAAAAGGGGCATAACATCTAAAAAACAAACATGAAATAGCAAACAAAGCAAATTATTAATTGTTTCCTTCCTCCCTAATTGGACACTATAAAAGGTTTTCTTAGCCTTATTCATACATTTTTCCAAGAAATATTTGGGATAACAAAGATCTGTTGAAATTTTTTCTTTTTTACTGAACTCGTCCTCAATGTAATCTGGGCTACAAATTCTCAATGCCCTGAGGTACATGGAGGAAAAAACTGAATGCTTTATATTTTTAGAGTGACCGGAGTAAAAATGTACATATGAAAAATTATTTGTAGGTTTTCTATATTTGGAAAACTTAAATTTATCTGTTTCTCTAACTATCAAAACGTCTAAAAATGGGATACGGTTATTTTCTTCATTTTCTATAGTAAATTTTATTGATGGTACTAATGAATTAATGATTGAAACCAAACACTCAAGATTAGAATTTTCATCTAAAATACCACGAACATCATCAACATATCGATACCACAAAATTTGGGAAGATCACAGTGAAGGAATGATGTTCTAGGTATTTTAGATGAAAATTTCAATCTTGAGTGTTTTGTTTCAATCATTAATTCATTAGTACCATCTATATAATTTAATATAGAAAATGAAGAAAATAACCGTATCCAATTTATAGACGTTTTAATAGTTAGAGAAACAGATAAATTCAAGTTTTCCATATATAGAAAGCCTACAAATAATTTTTCATAAGTACATTTTTACTCTGGTCACTCTAAAAATATAAAACATTCAGTTTTTTCCTCCATGTACCTTAGGGCATTGAGAATTTGTAGCCCAGATTACATTGAGGACGAGCTCATTAAAATAGAAAAAATTGCAACAGATCTTTGGTATCCCAAATATTTCTTAGAAAAACGTATGAATAAGGCTAAGAAAACATTTTATAGTATCCAATTAGAGAGGAAGGAAACAATTAATAATATGGTTTGTTGGCCATTTCATGTTTGTTTTTTAGATGTTATACCCCTTTTTGAAAAAAACTAGACATTGCTGTGGTGTTTAAATATAATTGTACATTAATAAACATGCTAATTAAGAATAGTTCTGGAAATGATAATAATGTAATATATAGCATTCCTTGTTCAGAGTGTAACCTATTTTATGTAGGCCAAACATCCAAAAGTATACCAGTCAGATTAAAACAGCATCAGGTGGCCGTCACCATTGGGTTCTCTTAATAATGCCTTGGACTCCCACTGGTTAGGGTCAAGTCACAGAATTGGTTGGTCAAAGGCGGAAAAAGTAATCCATGTAAATGACTATTTCCAAAGAAATATTGTTGAGTCATTTTTAATCTCCTGTACGCAAGGTAGAAATTTGAATCTAAGCCCAGGTCTGTTTTCCGTTAATCCAGTATTACCCTTTTATCTAAAATCTGACTTCTCCAGAATTATTAAGAAACTGACAACTGTTGGATCCCCTTCTCCTGTATAAATACGATGTCTTTGTATATGTATTCTCATTGCTGAGTTTGATAATGTCATGAGTGGATGAAAGTACAGTAGGGTCCCGAATTATGCAAGAATTTGGTCGATCAATGACCTCATATAAATGGAAAATCGCATATTTCGAAACACACAACTAACAGAAATAATTACATTTGGGCCATGGCAACCGGCAACTTGCCTATTCAAACGTGTTTATCACCCATTTCCAATACTTTCTATGTAGTATAATGTATTATTTTATAATATCAAATTGTTCTTGTAAATAAATCAGACATTTAATATACTTTAAAGTTCTAATAACTTGAAAAAAAGGTTAAAGTTACAACCAGGATGTGTGTAAACACCGTATATTTCTAGTTATAACACGGCCCAAAATACAGACAAATTTTAATGTTTGTCATGTCTATTGCATAAGACAACTGGTGAATAGCAAAACCATCACTGTATAGAGTAGCTTTTGTTGTATCATTGAAAATCCTAAATTATCAAAATAAAGGAGATTTTATATCACGAGTTTCCTAAACACGCCAAAAAGCACAATGAAAAATGACGACCATTGTTTTGTTTACGTTTATCTCTGATCATAACGAAGAAACGAACGCATTTACACATCTTTGTATAGGTTATTTTTATATGATGATTTTGTTATTACCAATGTTGTTCTACTTAATTTTTTTTAGAACTTTGAAAAAAATGAAAAAGAGTTTTCCTTTATGACGCCGCCTGAAACGGAAACCTTCCATTTGTTTACTGTACGCTCCATCTTCGATCATAATAAACAAACGAACGCATTAAACACTCATGAATAAAGTGATAACTATTGATATTAAAAACATTTAGTAAACATTATGTTATTACAAATATTTTACTTACCCTATCCATATAAAAGCGGGAAACCTTTTTTTCATACGTTTAATCAACAATAGCAAAGAGCCACTATTAACAGTATGGTAATTTATAATAATTCTAAACTGTTACGAAAGATAATTGTCCTTTCCATATCCAAAATACTTTTCTTAGCTGCAGTTATAAGTCAACTTGTACCCGCGTCAATTATGGAACCATTTGGAAAAAGGTAAAAAAAGAAAAAAGTCCTAGGCCGGTATTTAAAGTCATCGAAGAATTAGGTTACGGCTAGAACGTTCGATATGATAGAGATGGTGCAAGATTGGAGAAGTAAGGAAAATTGAATCATGCTTGATTTTTAATAAAACTGAACTTTGTGAAACATCAAAGATTTCATTTGTTAGAGAGATAGAGAGGTAAGAAATGAGAGGGGTAGCGAAAGGTATCCTAGAGAGAGAGAGAGAGAGAGAGAGAGAGAGAGAGAGAGAGAGAGAGAGAGAGAGAGAGAATGATGGTTTTAAATGTACTAAACAATAAATATGATAGGTTATAAGACATTGGTGCTTATGTAATATTAACTGTATAGATGGTTTGAATAAGTTAAGAAATGGTATAAACAATGCTTTGTTATTGTATTCGTACGCTCATATTCTTGAGAGCGAGAGCTGGACATCAGCTGATCTGATCACAGCCAAAAGTTAAACAAAAATAAGTCAGCAATACTCGATTTATAAAACATTTCCGAAATTTAAAATCAAAAGTACAGGGTTTTCTTAAAGCACAATTAACTATTTGAATAGTAGCAATTTTCTAGATTAAAGCGAAGTTTCCTAAAAATAGTGGTTTGCTGACGAAATCGGATGTCATATTTTAAGCTACGATTGAGATGGATTCATACTCGGTATAATTTTTTTGTTTCATATTTGATTGACGCTTTTTAATAAAACCTATTTTGGGTTCTTCATCCACAGTATATGTAAGTATTGTATAACACCGGAGAGAGAGAGAGAGAGAGAGAGAGAGAGAGAGAGAGAGAGAGAGAGAGAGAGAGAATCAGCTGTTGTAATCGAATGCCATGCTTTTGTTTCTTGTACCACTTGAAGCGAAGAAATGATCACTGCAACTAATAATAGTCATGTTAATTTCATTCTTAAACTCAGGTTGTAATATGTGAACTAAGATTTTATTTCTTACACACATACAGAGAGAGAGAGAGAGAGAGAGAGAGAGAGAGAGAGAGAGAGAGAGAGAACTCTCTCTCTCTCTCTCTCTCTCTCTCTCTCTCTCTCTCTCTCTCTCTTTCTTGGAGAGAGGTTTTTATAATTATACCTTGTACTATACAAAACAAATAATTGTAAAGCAAATCTATACTGTTTAGAAAATGACAAAATATTGCCGACTTGTTACCGAAATTTACGCTATTCACTGCCGATAAACGAACCCAGCCTACGTGTGAAAACCTTGAATACCCACAGGGAAAACTAAAGCTTTTATATATTCTATAGTAAATAAAATTAATGCTTGAATATACCTTCATTAACAATACCATTAAAATTATCGAAAGGTTAGAGAAAGATAAAGATTGCCGAGAATGTAACCACAATTCTGTTTACATTTTGTCAGCTGGATTCGCATAGTTAAAAGTTGATTTCATTTTTGTGGAATTTTTTCCTTAAATAGGCTATTTATTATGAAATTATGTTAATAAAATGTAAGATAAATATCGTTTGGTAACATTTATTATCACGCAATGTATTTAGGGCTACCAATATACCTAAAAAGACAATAGATTTGATATATTTTGTAGTGCTTGACTTGCAGACTTTGAACAGCTTTGTAGAAACAATTTTTTTCTTTTTTTAAACTACCGACCACATAAATGGGGAATCGCATAATTCGAACACGCATAATTACAGCTATAACTCCAATCGAGTCTTTTTCCTTTTTTCTTTTCGCGGATAATAATACATTTTATATTCAGCACGTGTCAGCTTTCGTGATTTCTACACATACAATCTATATATATATATATATATATATATATATATATTTATGGGCTCAAGCCATGTCGTCCTGATGGAAGTTCCTATAGGGTAGCTTCCTAGGGTATATTACAACTACGGCGATATTCCCAGAGAATTTACCTTAAGGTACCAGAATTCTAACTCCTGGAGCGAATATCCCTAATGAAAGGGATATCGCGACATATCAGAGGACGTATTCTTGACACGCCACATGGCAATCTGCACCCCAAACAGAGATTACGTATCGAGGGGTCAATTGGCAAGAAACGAAAACGGGAAAGAAAAAGGGGGAGCCGCTCCCAAGGCTCCC
The DNA here is from genome assembly GCF_036898095.1 of Palaemon carinicauda. NCBI lineage: Eukaryota > Metazoa > Arthropoda > Malacostraca > Decapoda > Palaemonidae > Palaemon > Palaemon carinicauda. The sequence goes on along the minus strand of NC_090741.1, from coordinate 130,001,260 downwards.
TATTCTCCAGTTTCGTAAGCATGCCTGGCGCCAATCCTGGCGCCATCTGTATTCCTTTTTGCGTAGCTTAACAACTCGGTGTTTTTTCCTGTGTTTCTCGCAAATCTTGGATTTATTCAGCTTTTCATGGCTTCTCCAACTTCGTCGGCCTCTGATAAGTTGAGTACCATTTCTTTTATGTATAAATGTAGGCTCTTGGTAAATTTTTAAGTGATTAATAGGATTAATCTTTGTTACAAGAGCCGTAGCCTACCGGAGGCGTCATGGACGCTGTCGCTCGCTAGGTATGAGTTTTAGTTAGCCAGAGCGACATTCCCGGTTGTTTTGCTTTAATAAAGCTTTAGCTATTTAGCGTTACATAGGATTTCCTTTCGTGCTTTAGTATTATTTTGGCAAAGTATTCGCCAACTCTGGCCTACGCTAGGCCATGTAGCCTAGTCGTTTGGTCCTAGTACTTCCTGCATGATTTTGGTTTTTCCGAGTGTATTAAAATTTTATTGAAGCTTGAGGCTGTTTTTTATACATTTAAGATTATGTTGAATATTTCCAAGATAGTATACGAGTGAGTTTCGGTGATTTAGGTAATCGATTCTCTTGGTGCCTAGGCTAAGTTGCTTATGGAGCCTTAGTATACTTTCTCATACTCCCCGGTTGCTTTCTTTTCTTCGGAGAAGGTATGCAATCCCTTTCCCTCTGTTTAAGCCTTGGGCTTATCCCTAAGTGGTTATCTGAATTATCTTTCGATAAAACTATACTGGGGTGTTACTGTACCTTCCTGTTCCAGTAAGTCTGGTTTCAGAGAGGGACAGAACAACAGAGTTTTTAGTCTGAGTCTGTGTTTGTCTGGCTTGGGGTAGAGTCTCCCTCGCTGGCCTGACACAGACATAGGAGGCTTAGCCTCCTTAGGTCACTACCGAAGGTTTCTGTACGAGATGATTCCTTCTTTTGTGATCTAGCAGACTAGTCCTTGTTGCTGTTCTCGGGGGAGGATAAGATCCTTTCCCTGGGAGTAGCAACACCTTCCTTGCTTTGGTTCTTTGGGAGCTGGCACGTATTGCTGGCCTCCCTCCTTGGATCTCCCTCAGGCTAAGATAAGTTTTCTTGGCTGCGGGTGATCCTTCACTAAAGCAAGGTTGGTAGGACCCTCTTTTGTCCCTTCTCCTCTATCTCCGTAATGGCCTAGCCATTACAGTACTGTACGTCATTCTACATCTGGACCTAGGATAGGTTAGGATGTGGAATTGACTCAGTCTTCTGCTTTGAGTGCTGCCCGGAACTCCCTTGGTCCCTCATTCATGCCTGCCTCTAGAGCCAGACGGCATTGGTCAGGAAGCCTGAATTAGATTCTCCCCTTCCTTATATGCACTCTTTTGGATTGCCGGGCTTGGAGGTAGTTTACGCTCTTATCCCGGCATCCATTCTGTTTTCTTCTATTGCTGTACCCGACCCGGCTGCCGGCCTATGAGGCCGGCAGCCGGGCAGTCGTGGTCCTCTGGTTCTTTTGCTGCCGGCTGGCATCGGTTGTTTACCTTTGCCGGCCGGCTAATGTCAGCCCTTGTCTACCGGTCGCTAGGAGCAGTGGCCGGCAGCCGGGTGCTACCTTGTGTAGCCGACATTGGCTGTTGCCGGCCGGCACAGGCATTTGAACCAGCGTTCTGCCGCCTTATAGCTGTTAAGTAGTATACTTTAAAGCTAGTTATGGTGTGTGCCGCCCGGCAAGTGCCGGCCGGCACATAACCTTCTATACTGTACCAGTATTCTTCTGTATAACATATACTGTAAGAGGAAAACTATAGTATAAGTTTTGGTACAGCACTGTGTGTTCTAACACTTTTGTGTTGTCTTGCACAGCCCTTTGCTGTTGCCTTACAGATAAGAAAGTGAGTTATTTCTTGTCTATTAAAATCATTGCTTAGGTGTGAGCTCCACCTGTTTCCCCGGGAAACTTGGCATTGGTTATTCTAGAAGAGATTAACCATTCGAATTTATTATCTGGAAGGCTGCAGCAATTGGTTGTGAGGGGAAACACAAGTGTGTGTCTTTCCTTTCTGAATTGTTATGCTAAACTTTGCATATCCAGTGATTCATAGTTCACTTGATACTCATGGAAATTCTCTTCTCTTTGCAGGAGGTACGTCCGAAGTGCGGAAGTGCTTTCTGCAACGTCCGCAGTAAGAACCTCTGCGGACATGGATTATGTAGGAGACACGCAGCATGCGCTGTCTCCAAAGGTGAGCTCCGGTATTGGGACCCCCAGGTATTTACCGTGTGCTCTTACCTGTTTACTGAAGCTTTTGATTCCCCTAGGACAGCGGAATCAAGGGATATAGCAAGGGGGAAGCTTCGCACCTGGGTAAGGGGCTTCCAGAAGAATACCTCTGGACCTTATCTTCCATGTGAGAAGATGAGGGCTTACATTTTCCCTAGGGCATCAGCTGATGCAGTGATTCCCCAGCCGCAAGAGGAGATCCCCCTAGTTCAGATCCAGGTGGATGCTGAAGTGGCGGTCGCCGTGCAAGACATCCAGTTGGGCCAGGATGAAGATCAAGCCCCAGACATCGTAGAGGAAGAAGCCAACGAGGTGTCGGCTGCTCCGGTTCTGACCCCTGAACCTATTCCCTCAACATCGTCCGCTCTCCCAGTAGAGCTGGGACAGGCCCTCTCCTCCATTGTTGGAATGATCCAACAAATGCAGAAGGAGAATATGGAGAAGGCGGCTGCAATGGAACTGCGGATGCAGGAGCTTGCAGCATCACGCGGGCCCCAGAAAAGGCTTAATGTGAAAGACCTTCCCTTGTGCTCAGATGCTAACCCGTGGAGATATGCCGAGCACATGCCGATGACAACTGGAAAGATCGTCATGTCGGATAAGCTGGGTTCAGTTCCCCTTGAAGAAGTGGAATTCTGGCCCAGCAAAGGGTCATATCCGGACTGTTATGTCCGGTTGAGGAAGGAACCAGCTTCAAATGAGAAGACAGAGCCGAAGGAGGTCATAGTGATGGACCATGCTAAGGCTCAAGCTTTGCTTTCATCTTCGACGAAAGAGAGGGGCTTCACAAACTCAAAAGTTACTGCATTGAGTAAGAAGCTCCCTTCCTTTGTGTCCTCTCCTGCTAGAGCCTTCCCCTTTTTGCAGAAAGGGTTTGCGGCTATATTAAAAGCAGTCGAGGCCGGCAAGCCTTGCCCCTCCCTGGAGGAGTGTAAACCCTTGTCGCTGGCCCTACCCATGGACCATAAGGACTGGAAGGACGTCCATCTTACCTTCTCAGTCGGGAAGTTGGAAGCTGATATTGCCGGACGTCAGTTCGGTGAGAACCTCCCTAAGCTGTCTGACTTTCTTTTGCAGAGAGAGCTCGAGACAAAAGAAAGACTGGCTGCCTCAATGTCTCTTCAGACCACTCTTGAGACGATGGCAAGTGACCCCAAGATCCATGAAATGTTCATGGTAGTGGCCAAGATTCATCTGGCCACAGTGACGAAGAATCTTTACAGCTTCGTCAGGGCGAGGAGAGCTTGTAGGGAGTTCGTGTTCACCTCGACTACGGTGAGGCACGAGCCAAGGAAACTAATCTCCTCCAACATTTGGGGCAAAGACCTTTTCCCTAGCGAGTTGGTCAAAGAAGTTGTGGATAAGGCCGCCACGGAGAATAGAAATATTCTCCAAAAGTGGGGCCTGTCTATCAAGAGAAAGTCTTCCCCGGATGAGGGTCCCCAACCGAAGAGGAAGACTAAAAGGCCTAGGCTACCGTCTCGGCCAGCCAAGCCAGTTGACAGTAACAGCAACAGCAGTTGCCAATGCCTTCAGTGTCCCAGATGGTGGCACAAACCCCGACCACTTTCCAGTGTGTACCCCAGGCCGTGTCGACACAGTCCACGGTGTTCACCCCAACCTTCGAAGGGCAGTCTACTTCCTTTCGAGCAAAGCCTAGAGGAGCACCCAGAGGTTCGTCTAGGCGCCCCTCAAGGGGAAGGGGATTCAGGGGCGGTCGCGGTCGGGGAGGCAAGACCTCAGGACGGCAGTCCAAGTGAGATGATGCCGGTAGGAGGGAGACTTCAGAATTTTCGGGATCGGTGGACCTTCGATCCCTGGGCCCACAGCCTACTCAAGAACGGACTGGGCTGGAGCTGGTACAGCACTCCACCCCCGTGCCCTCGGTCTTTTCCAACACTCCACCCCCGTTCTGGAGGAGTACGTTCAAGAACTGTTGGAGAAAAATGTGATCCGAAGGGTGAAGTCCATCAAATTCCAAGGGAGGCTATTTTGTGTTCCTAAGAAAGATTCGGAAAAGCTCAGTCATTCTGGACTTGTGGCCACTCAACAAGTTCATAGTGAATTGCAAATTCAAGATGCTAACACTGCAACACATAAGGACCTTACTGCCCAAGAGGGCATATTCCGTCTCCACAGACTTGTCAGACGCCTATTGGCACGTTCCAATCAACCGTCGACTCTCCCCCTAACTAGGGTTCAAGCTACAACGAAGACTATACGCCTTCAGAGCCATGCCATTCGGGCTAAATATAGCCCCAAGGATTTTCACGAAGCTTGCGAGCGTAGCTCTCAAACAATTACGCCTAAAGGGAATTCAGGTAGTAGCCTACCTGGACGACTGGCTGGTGTGGGCAGCATCCGAGACAGAATGCTTGCAAGCTTCCAGTCAAGTGATCCAGTTCCTGGAGTTTCTAGGCTTCAAGATCAACTGAAAAAAGTCTCGACTTTCTCCATCTCAAAAGTTCCAGTGGCTGGGAATCCACTGGGACTTAATGTCACATCGTTTCTCCATCCCGGAGAAAAAAAGGAAGGAGATAGCGGGTTCTGTCAAGAGACTTCTAGATTCCGAAAGGATATCAAGACGCGAACAGGAGAGGGTACTGGGCTCTCTCCAGTTTGCTTCGGTGACAGACCCAGTGCTAAGAGCACAGCTAAAGGATGCAACCGGAGTTTGGAGAAGTTATGCATCAAACGCGCGAAGAGATCTAAGAAGACCAGTTCCGCTTCGGCTACGTACTCTTCTCAGGCCTTGGTCCCAAGCCAGACATCTAAAGAAGTCAGTTCTTCTTCAGCCACCTCCCCCGTCGGTGACAATTCACTCAGACACCTTGAAGGAGGGACGGGGAGGTCACTCATCGGGAAATGTCCAGGGGACTTGGTCCAAGCTATTCAAGACCTTTCACATAAACTTTCTAGAAGTTATGGCAGTGTTCCTTACCTTAAAGAAAGTCTCCCCGCGTCACTCGATCCACATAAGATTGGTGATGGACAGCGAGGTAGTTGTGAGATGCTTGAATCGACAAGGATCGAGGTCACCACCTCTCAACCAGGTGATGTTGGCCATCTTCCGATTGGCGGAAAAGAAGAAGTGGTACCTGTCGGCAGTTCACCTTCAAGGAGTCCGCAATGTGACAGCGGACGCTCTATCCAGGTTCACACCGATAGAGTCGGAATAGTCCTTAGACGCAGGATCATTCTCCTTCATTCTGAACAAGTCCCAGAACTGCAGATAGACCTCTTTGCGACGAAAGACAACAAGAAGTTGCCCCTGTACGTGTCCCCGTACGAGGACCCCTTAGCGGAAGCAGTGGACGCGATGTTCCTCGACTGGAACAGATGGTCCAGGATTATCTGTTCCCTCCTCACAACCTTCTGTTGAGGGTCCTCAACAACTGAGATCCTTCAAGGGGGTAGCGGCAATAGTGACCCACAAGTGGTCGAACAGCGTGTGGTTCCCCTTGGCATTGGAACTACGACTGAAGTTTCTACCGCTACCAGATCCAGTTCTGACCCAGCGAGTCCAGAAGTCTTCTGTCTGCACTTCATTACAGAAAACCCGGATCCTGCAGCTCATGATTTTCTCTCCCTAGCGGTGAGAAAGCGTTTCGGGATTTTGGAAGCCAGCATAGACTTCCTAGAGGAAAATAATTGCAAATCTTTTAGAAGGTAATAAAGTTCTAAAAGCCTACGCTAGGCTCAGACCTTCAGCACCTCCGAAGCCCATTTCATGGTCTTTAGACAAAGTTCTTCATTTTGCTTCTCTGTGGAGCAATGAAGAGGGTGCGTTAATGGATTTGACCCAAATAGTTATTTTCCTATTTCCACTTGTGTCCGGGGCCAGGGTTAGTGAGATTGTAGCCCTCTCGAGAGAGGAAGGTCGTGTTCAGTTCCTGGATGGGGGAGAACTGAACCTGTTTCCGGATCCATTGTTTCTCACCAAGAATGAGTCACCCACCAACAGGTGGGGTCCCTGGAGAATCTGCCCACTGAAAGGAGATGCATCTCTATGTCTAGTAGAATGCCTAAAGGTCTATCTTCATAGAACTTCAGACTTCTAGGGTGGTCAACTATTCAGGGGAGAAACATCAGGCTCAAATTTATCACTGA
>NC_090741.1:129983185-129986881 GCF_036898095.1 Palaemon carinicauda | reverse complement strand
TTGTATGAGAACCCTCAACAGAAGGTTGTGAGGAGGGAACAGATAAATCTTGGACCATCTGTTCCAGTCGAGGGACATCGCGTCCACTGTTTCCGCTAAGGGGTCCTCGTACAGGTCATGTACAGGGGCAACTTCTTGTTGTCTTTCGTCGCAAAGAGGTCTATCTGCAGTTCTGGGACTGATTCAGAATGAAGGAGAATGATCCTGCGTCTAAGGACCATTCCGACTCTATCGGTGTGAACCTGGATAGAGCGTCCGCTGTCACATTGCGGACTCCTTGAAGGTGAACTGCCGACAGGTACCACTTCTTCTTTTCCGCCAATCGGAGAAGACGGCCAACATCACCTGGTTGAGAGGTGGTGACCTCGATCCTTGTCGATTCAAGTATCTCACAATTACCTCGCTGTCTATCACCACCTTATGTGGATCGAGTGACGCGGGGAGACTTTCTTTAAGGTAAGGAGCACTGCCCTAGCTTCTAGAAAGTTTTATGTGAAAGGTCTTGAATAGCCTGGACCAAGTCCCCTGGACTTTTTTCCGATGAGAGTGACCTCCCCATCCCTCCTTCGAGGCGTCTGAGTGAATCGTCACCGACGGGGGAGGTGGCTGAAGAAGAACCGACTTCTTTAGATGTCTGGTTTGGGGACCAAGGCCTGAGAAGAGTACTTAGCCGAAGCGGCTGGTCTTCTCAGATCTCTTCACGCGTTTGATGCATAACTTCTCCAAACTCCGATTGCATCCTTTAGCTGTGCTCTTAGCACTGGGTCTGTCACCGAAGCAAACTGGAGAGAGCGCAGTACTCTCTCCTGCTCGTGTCTTGATATCCTTTCGGAATCTTGAAGTCTCTTGACAGAACCCGCTATCTCCTTCCTTTTCTTCGCCGGGGTGGAGAAACGGTGTGACAAAAGGTCCCAGTGGATTCCCAGCCACTGGAACTTTTGAGATGGAGAAAGTCGAGACTTTTTCTGTTGATCTTGAAGCCTAGGTACTCTAGGAACTGGATCACTTGACTGGAAGCTTGCAAGCATTCTGTCTCGGATGCTGCCCACACCAACCAGTCGTCCAGGTAGGCTACTACCTGAATTCCCTTTAGGCGTAATTGTTTGAGAGCTACGCTCGCAAGCTTCGTAAAAATCCTTGGGGCTATGTTTAGCCCGAATGGCATGGCTCCGAAGGCGTATAGTCTTCGTTGTAGCCTGAACCTAGGTAGGGGGAGAGTCGATGGCTTTTCCGAGTCTTTCTTGGGAACACAAAACAACCTCCCTTAGAAATTGATGGGCTTCACCCTTCGGATCACCTTTTTTCTCCAACAGTTCTTGAACGTACTCCTCCATAACGGGGGTGGAGTGTTGGAAAAAACCGAAGGCACGGGGGTGGAGTGCTGTACCAGCTCCCGCCCAGTCCATTCTTGAGTAGGCTGTGGGCCCAGGGATCGAAGGTCCACCGATCCCGAAATTTCAGAAGTCTCCCTCCTACCGGTATCACCTAACTTGGACTGCCGTCCTGAGGTCTTGCCTTCCTGACCACGACCACCCCTGAATCCCCTTTCCCCTTGATGGGCGTCTAGACGAGCCTCTGGCTGCTCCTCTAGGCTTTGCTCGAAAGGAAGTAGACTGCCCTTCGAACGCTGGGGTGAATGCCGTGGACTGTGTCGACACGGCCTGGGGTACCCACTGAAAGGTGGTCGGGGTTTGTGCCACGATCTGGGGCACTGGGGGCAATGGCAATTGCAGTTGCTGTTGCTGTCTAAGAGGCTTGGCTAGCCGAGACGGTAGCCTAGTCCTCATAGTCTTCCTCTTTGGTTGAGGACCCTCATCCGGGGAAGACTTTCTTTTGATAGCCAGGACCCACTTCTGGAGAAGGTTTCTATTCTCCAAGGCGGCCTTATCAACAACTTCTTTGACCAAGTCGGTAGGGAAAAGGTCTTTTCCCCAAATGTTGGAGGAGATTAGTTTCTTTTGCTCGTGCCTCACCGTAGCCGAGGTAAACACGAACTCCCTACAAGCTCTCCTTGCCTTGACGAAGCCATAAAGGTCCTTCGTCACTGTGGCCAGATGAGGCTTGGCCACTACCATGAACATTTCATGGACCTTGGGGTCACTTGCCATCGTCTCGAGAGTAGTCTGAAGAGACATTGAGGCAGACAGTCTTTCTTTTGTATGGAACTCACTTCGCAAAAGAAAGTCAGACAGCTTAGGGAGGTCCTTGCCGAACTGACGTCCGGCAATATCAGCCTCCAACTTTCCCACTGAGAACGTAAGATGGACGTCCTTCCAGTCTTTGTGGTCCATAGGCAGGGCCAGCGACAAGGGTTTACACTCCTCTAGGGAGGGACAAGACTTGCTGGCCTCGATTGCTTTTAGTACAGCCAGAAACCCTTTCTGTAAAAAGGGGAAGGCTCTAGTAGGCGAGGACACAAAGGAAGGGAGCTTCCTATTCAATGCGGCTACCTTTGAGAGTTAGAGAAGCCCCTCTCTTTCATCGAGGATGAAAGTAGAGCTTGAGCCTTAGCATGGTCCATTACTATGACCTCCTTCGGCTCTGTCTCCTCCTTTGAAGCTGGTTCCTTCCTCAGCCGGACATAACAGTCCGGATATGATGCCTTGCTGGGCCAGAATTCCACCCTCCAGGGGGAACTGAGCCCAGCTTATCCGAGATGACGATCTTTCCAGTCGTCATCGGCATGTGCTCAGCATACCTCCATGGGTTAGCATCTGAGCACAAGGGAAGGTCTTTCACATTGAGCTTTTTCTGGGGCCCATGTGATTCTGCAAGGTACTGCATTCGCAGTTCCATTGCAGCCGCCTTCTCCTGATTCTCCTTCTGCATTTGTTGGATCATTCCAACAATAGAAGAGAGGGCCTGTCCCAGCTATACTGGGAGACCGGCCGATATAGAGGGGCTTGAACTTCATCCTGGGCTTCTGCCAGGAGGTCTTCCTCCTGACACCCGTCCACATCAGACATCCTGTCATCTAGCTGGATGTCTTGCATCGCGACCGCGACTTCAGCATCCACCTGGATCTGAACTTAGGGGATCTCCTCTTGAGGCTGGGGAATCACTGCATCAGCTGATGCCTTAGGGAAAGGATACGCCCTCATCTTCTCACTTGGAAGATAAGGGCCAGAAGTGTTCTTTTGGAAGCCCCTTACCCAGGAACGAAGCTTCTTCCTAGCTATTTAAATGTCTCAGTCATCAGGTTAGTGCACACAGTACATACCTGAGGGTCCCAATACCGGAGATCATCCTTGGAGACAGCGTATGCTGCGTGTCTCCTACAAAACTCATGTCCGCAGAGGTTCTTGCTGCTGACATTGCAGAAAGCACTTCCCCACTTCGGAGTGTCCTTCTGTAAAGAGAAGAAATTTCCATGAGTATCAAGTGAACTATGTATCACTGGATATGCATAGTATAGCATAACAATTCAGAAAGGAAAGACACACACTTGTGTTTCCCTCACAACCCATTGTTGCAGCCTTCCAGATAATAAAATCAAAATGGTTTATCTCTTCTAGAGTAACCAATGCAAGGTTTCCAGAGGAAACAGGTGGAGCTCACACCTAAGCAATGATTTTAAAATCCTGGATAATAGACAGGGAAGAACTCAGCTTCCTATCTGTAGGGCAACAGCAAAGGGATGTGCAAGAAAAAACAATAGTGTTAGAAGACACAGTGCTGTACCAAAACCCTTACCCT
>NC_090741.1:129965685-129970685 GCF_036898095.1 Palaemon carinicauda | reverse complement strand
TAAGATGAAGAAAGACAACGTTGGATGGAACACTTTAGTGAGGATATGAATAGGACATATGAAGGGAATAATTTTATTGATATTCCTTACGCTGATGAAGACATCGATGTACCAATAAATGAATTCAGTGTGTTTGAAGTCGAAGCTATACTAAAAAACTAAAGAGATGGATACCTCCGGAATACGATGGAATAACTATCGAGATGATACTGGCCGAAAATGAAGTGACTCCCAGACTACTTACAAGATTATTTTGTTGAATGTGGCATGAAAAGGCAAAACCTGATGAATGGGAGCTAGGAGTGTTGGTGAAAATAAGTAAAAAGGGAGACCTAACTAATTACAATAATTTGAGAGGCATAACACTTACGTTAGTTGTTATGAAAATATATAGTATGCTTATTTTCAAGAGACTGGAGAGAAACATTGATAAAAATCTGAGAAATGCACAAGCATGATTTACAAAAGGTAGAAGTTGCACCGACCAAATTTTCATTTTGAGACATGTACAGCAATGTTTGAAATATAGAAATCTTCTTTTGATGGTATTTGTGGACTATGTAAAAACCTTTGATAGTATGCACTGGCCAATTTTGTGGAGAATCCTAGGTTTTTATGGAATTCCTTTTAAATATGTAAATTTGATTAAGTCAGTTCATGAGCATAGCAAGTGCAAAGTTAATGTTAATGGAGTCTTATCAAGTGAGTTTCCAGTGATCAGCGGAGAACTCGAAGGGAATGTGTTGTCACCTTTGATTCCTATCCTCCTCATCGACTTTGTAATGTTAGAACAGTTAGAGAGGGTGGAGGAGGATTGGACTAGATTGGTGATAGGAATTGAGCAGACCTAGATTGTGCTCATGGTGCTGTCCTTCTTAGCAGAACACCAAAGTATTTGCAATGCTTGCTTACCAAAATGCATGAAATATCCCTCGAGGTGGAGCTGAAGATGAATAGAGGAAAGACAGAGATGATGAGAACGGAGTATGCAATGGAAGAGGAAATATCATTGGAAGGAGAAAGGATTAATGAGGTAGAATATTTTAAATATTTAGGAACAATGATCTCAAATACAGGGTCTTTAGAATTAGAGTATAGCGAAAGATTAAAAAAAGCAAATTAGACAATGGCTAGGTTAAGTAAAATTTGGGAATCAAATCACTCAATATTTCATATAAAAATCAGACTATATATCAGTTTAGTGAGATTCGTATAAATCTATGGACATGAGTCATGGTATGACATTAAAACAACCTCTCATAGATTTAGTAGATTTAGGAATAAAGCCTTCAGAAGGATATTGTGAGTTAAATGGCAGGACAGGATTAGAAATGAAACTATAAGAGAGATTACTCGAGTACCATATGAGAATGAGATCAACATAGAGGGTAGATGGAGATGGCTTTGGGCATGTTCTTCGCACTCCTCAAGAGAAAGTAGTTCACCAAACGTTTAACTGGGCTCCTCAAGGCACTAGAAGAATTGGAAGACACAGGCTTACATGGCTTAGGACTATTAAGCGCGCAGTATTGTATTATTAGCTCAAGACAGAGACGGCAGGTGAAATCTTAACGAGGCCCTTTGCTCATATATATATATATATATATATATATATATATATATATATATATGTATATATATATATATATATATATATAATATATATATATATATATATATATATATATATACATATATATATATATATATATATATATATATATATATATATATATGCGTCTGTTTGTGTGATGGAGTATATGTTGAGTGATAAAAAGAAAGAGGATAACTTCTCACCATATTTTCCAACTGTCAATTCTTTGTAACAGAAACTCAAGTGTTCAAAAAGTCGACTACCCTTCTTTTTTAAAAGCCCTTTTAGAGTAATATTATACCCCTTCAATCTTAATCCAATTTCTAAATTGATTTGTTTGCATAATAAACTATTGCTATTGTAAGTAAGCCTTAGGTTTTTATAATGAATTAGCTTACTTAGGTTAGTTTTTAAGTTCCTCTTTCATTTTGAAGGCTGTAAAGTTCATGGTTAGTTCGCCTTCTTGTTAGTAGGGGTCTCCTCACTCCAGCGGTATTTTTGTATAGTCTTGTTGACTAATCCTCCCTGTTTCTTCCCTCCATATTTTGGCTCTGCTGAGTTGACTTAAGACCGGGTTTCCAAGCTGCAGGCAGTTGGTATCTGCACCCTGAATTGTGAGCCTATTACCTCTGGATTTACAGCAAGTCTCTGAACGAATATATATCTTCACATCAGCTGGCCGTTACTTCACATCTCTGCCATTTTATTATTGTCTCTGGTGCAGTACTTGCCAGAGGGGCCTCGCTTGGCGACGGTAAGGCGTGTCATTCATTTCTTGTAAAGTTTTGACCAAGATTACTGGGATCCGGCGTCCATGATTACGAATGAGTATGATTACGGCTGTGCTGCAGTGTCAGATTAATTTTCTGTGGAGCTCAATAGTGGTATTGAGAGTTGCTGTCCGCTGCCCTTATTGAAGTACTTATGGGAGGAGACCTTCATCATCTCATCATCCTTTAGCATGTAAAATTTAGGTTATTCCTTTCTTTTCGTTATTTTCTATTCCTCTCAGGGCCCCTTTCCTCCTTCAGAGGTTGAATGTGTTGACTGACAATTTGGGTATATGTTTCGTAAGTGGTATTTTTGATTTAATGTTAATGATGAGGCCTAGCTATTACTTCCTGTATTTTATTGAATTGTAATATATATTGGCTTTTATTTCATTGTTTTGTTATCCCCCTTGAGTTATTCTTGTGCTGCATTTACCTGAGCTTGCTTCCACCTTTGTGGATAGCTGCCTTTTGAACACCTAAGTATTGATTATTTATGGTCCTGTAGACCTAGTGTGTGTTGTGGTCCAACAAGGCCATTACACTATCATAATAAGTTATCATTGAAAATATTTTTTGTATTATAGCATTTTCATGGGAATCTTTTATTGTGTATTATATGTCTTTTTAATAATAAATATACCAAAGAAATATCAATCTTAATGGGTTTTTTATGTAATAATTTTCAAATGATATGACTTTTTTTTTTACTAGAGATAATATACTGCGTGTTGTGTTCTGATGCAAATTTGGTAATTTAGATGCTCAATAATATAAGAATTATTATATCTCCAAATCGTTAGTCAATTATGGTCATAGGTATTTTTCTCTATATCTTCAGATTTTGAAGCCCAAGTTTCTCGGTTTGTAAAATATAAAACCTTTAAATTCAGACAAATAGATTTTACCTACCTAAAATATATGACTAAATATGTGTAAATGAAATAAAATAGCTTGTGGTAAGATATCTATAAGAAAATAGATGCCCTTTACCTATATCATGTAATAGCTGATAGAACTTTAGCCTTAAAACACTATACGTCGTAAAAAACGTAGCTAATATTGATTTATGGTTAATTAAATTTTCTCAATTTAATTATTTTACCGATGTTTAATTCAAGAAAACTTCACCAAAGTGAGCCAAGGGCTGTGTGGCCTGGGATTAATATCATCCAACAATGTTTTACCGTCCGTTGTATTTTCATCGACAATCAGTGAGAGACTCCAATCATTAATAAATCCAAGTAAGGTTAAGAAAAACTTCAAAATTTTACCAGTAGTTTCTCTCTCTCTCTCTCTCTCTCTCTCTCTCTCTCTCTCTCTCTCTCTCTCTCTCTCTCTCTCTCTCTCTCTCTCTCTTAAATGTGCGTTCAACTGGTAATGCAAGCAAAGACAGGTGTTAGTCAAGAAACTTTCATTGATCGACGCCATGACAACTACGGAAGAAGTAATTTCTTTATCAAAGCGTCAAGGGACTGAGTTAGAATGAAAATTCGACTTAGGGGAAATATTTATATTTTTTTCTGAAAATTATTATTCAGCTGAAACGCGAACGGGTATTTTTTCTTTTTATTTATTTATTTATTTAATGGCAAGTGGTTCAATAAAAAACTAAAAGGTCGAATTTGAGATAGATATTTTCACAGGAACAAATGTGAAATATTTTAGCGAGAAACCTAAGAAGTTTAAGCAATAAAAAAAATCTTTGTGCGTTGCAAATATTAAATGTTTTGATAGAAATCCCAGGTGGTAAAAAATAGAAGAGAGATCTTTGCTGAGTTAGAGACAAACGATATAATGAGAAAATCACGAAGGAGAAGCGCTCAATGGATTGTTCTTAATTGAAAATAGATAACCGATAAGCTTTTCTGTTAGAATCGATTTAATGGAAATTTCAGAACGACTATGACTTGTAAAAAAGCCACTGTAAAACCAGAAGAACAAGGCTGTGATAAAAAAAAAGGAAAAAGAAAAAAAGAAAAAGAAAAAAAAACATACACATGATTAAAGTTGCAATTCATTTAATATTTAATTCATTAGGTACCATGAATGAAAATATCCCTCTCTTGGATAAATTGCAAATTATTTGATTGGAAAGGAAACGTACGTGGACTAAAAAGATGTTTTCCCATAATTAAATTCAACACAGTTTTATAAGAAACTCAGGAATGCCAAGGATGAATAAGATCTTTATCCTGGCTTAAAGGGAAAAATATTTTATTGGTAACTTAATAAGGACAGTTATAAGATGGGTTGTTATTACGTGTGAATCATGATTTGATAGGGAACTAAGAGATGACAATGATGAACAATATCCTTTTCCTTGGTTATATAGCAAATGCCCCGATAGGAAAAGGAAAGGGTGATGACAGAACCTCTACAAGAGGGAGGATGATAAGGATCTTTGTTTTCAAGGTTAAAGGGTAAAATAAATAATTTGCAACTCAGGAGGGACAGTTATGAGAAAGTCTTTTTTACTTAAGGAAGAATAATGACAAAATAGATAACTGCCTGTGTTAACAGGCAAGTGATTAGATAAAAAAAAAAAGGACAGGATTAAGAAATATCTTAATTTTTCCTGAGTTAAATGACTAAGGATTCAATAGGATGGTCATTATTGATGAGGAGGAGAAAGG
>NC_090741.1:129953185-129960685 GCF_036898095.1 Palaemon carinicauda | reverse complement strand
TATATATATATATATATATATATATATATATATATATATATATATATATATATATATATATATATATATATATATATATATATATATATATATATATATATATATATATATATATATATATATATATATATATATATATATATATATATATATATATATATATATATATATATATATATATATATATATATATATATATATATTTTAAACAAGAAAATAAACGTCCCTTTTTACATTATGGACCACATTAGATGTCTACAGGTCCCATAATTACAAAGCTCCTAAAACTTAATTCAATAATGATGAACCAATTGTAATAATTTCGACATTGAGTTTCTATGAACACAGGAGATCATTTCAAGCTATGTTATTATGAATTTTTTCATAAATAAAGGGAATCCTTGGGTGTTTCCTTCACACACATAGCATACACTGATTTTCTTTTCCATGTGATAAAATATACAAGAACTTACAAAATATCTAACGATTGAGTCCTATGTAACTTTTTTTTATATTCTTTTTTTTTCTTCAAAATGATGTCACCCAAAAAGAGATTCAACAGAATATAAAATAACTGAATCTTATGTAAGTTTTGTATTTATTTTCCGTTTAATACAAAATAGTGCCACCCCCAAAATAGATTCTCATTTAGTATATCCCATAGCAAATTCTATGAAAAGAGAAATCTACCAGAAAACAGAAGAGCAGAGGATTTTTTTGGATGGAAACAAATGCAAGAAAAATGACAGCTATACATGTGAAAATAGATGAAAAACAAAGAAAAACTCATGTAAGTAGAATTGTGGAGGATTAATTCTTGTTTTATTTTTATTTTTTTATTTTGCCAAATCTAGAGAGAGAGAGAGAGAGAGAGAGAGAGAGAGAGAGAGAGAGAGAGAGAGAGAGAGAGAGAGATTGTGTTAGCGAGCGAAAGTAGTTAGTGTATCGATTGTTTGTGGTGAGAAAGACTGTTGGTTTAAATGAGATAGTTTGTTTATGTTTTTAGTTAGGTTACGACAGTGGTGAATGTTTCAGAGCGAATGCTTTTTGATTTGACTGCTGATAGAGGCGGTTGTGTGTGTGATTGCTGTATTTACTATTTTATTATCATTCTTTATTACCAGCGTGGAAGTGATTGGTTATTATTCTGAGTAAGTACAGTTTTGTTTATCTTTGCTTGTTGTGATTGTGAATGATAGGAACAATTTATTATTTATCTTTGATCATAGTGCGATAGTTTAGTTAGCTAGGAGTGTTCATAAGTGTTTTCTTTTTTATTTTTGGCAGGCCGTGATTCCTCCTTTGGGGAGAAGATTTATGTGAATTTGATTGTTGACGACCTGGCTTGTTTAAGGAATTTGATACGACTGCTCTTGGGATTGATCGCTTGTTGATGACCTGGATTGCATTAATGAACCTGATTTGATTGTTCTTGTGCTATAAAATTATGACGATGATGATGATGATAGTGCTGATATAGACTGCCAATCGAGTGATGCAGGTGTAGCAGATTGCCACAAAATTATCTGTCTGCCACCGATTGTTGCGTCTGCCAGAGTTGTGGCATTGGCCTGGAAGGACTGTTGGCCCTTGTGTGGACAAAGAGGTCCACACATAAACAAATATTGGGTTTGGTGTGTGGGTAATTTTAAGTTTGTTAGGGTTTTTGCATGAATGGTTTTACGGTTCTTTTTTGGTATATTTATTAAGCTAATGATTGGTTTTAAGTGTAATTATTTTGGTTGTGGATGGTTGTTATGTTAAGCTTATTTTGAATGCAGAATTTTTTGGTTTTAGTTTTAAGAAATATAGTTGTAAGGTTATGTTTTGTTTCGTTTTGTCCTTTGGTGTAATAGTCCAGTTTATGATAACGTAAGGGGAAAGTATGTGTTGAGGAGACAATTGCCAGTAAGTAAGATTCTAGGGTGTGGGGTTTGTTATTGCAACATCCCGCCACATTATTTTGCCGCCCGAACAGGGACAGCTGAGGTGGGATTGAAGCTGGACTTTTTGACGAAGGACTGAATTAGGTTAAGAAAGTAGATATAAGACTGAAAATGGAAGAACAGTTAAAGTTACTGAGGGAGGAATTGCGGTTGAGTAAGGAACGAGAGGAGAAGTTGTTGCAAAAGAATAAGTGGTTAAGGTGCGAGAATGAGGAGATGCATAGGAAACTGAGGGAAATTCAGGGGACTGTAGAGAGAGTGGAAAAAGGTGTTGAGATGAGAATGCAAGAGAATGAGGAACGAATGGAGAGATGATTGGCAGCTATGATGGGGCAAGTAATGGGGATGATGAAGAATTTAATGGGTGAAGGTGCAGTCGGAGGAGTGTCCGCAGCTTCGGGTAATGGGTTGATAGTGGATGAAAAGTCGAAGGATAGTGATAATGGGAAAGGAAGTGATAGTGATAGTAGTAATAGTGATAGTGATAATGAAGATAAGGGAATTAGGCATAGTAAGGATGAACAGAAAGGTGAGAGGAAAGATGAAAGGAAAGGTAAAAGTGATGTGAAGAAAGAGAAGAAAAAGTGTCAGGCTGATAGCAAGGACGATCGTGAATGGGTGAAAGTGGCGAGTAAGAAAAGGGCTAGGAATAGTATGATCAAGGATAGGAGTATGACTGTGGAATTAGATTCCTTATATTCTAGCGAGGAAGTAGGAAACAAGAAGGAAGGTAGCAGTGACGATAGCAGTGAGAATGAACGTTATGTGTGTAAGACTGTGTTTATGAGAGAGGTACATCGGTGTGAAAGGTTCAATGAGCATAGTAGTAGGGATGTATATGAATTTTTCAAGGAGTATGAGAGGTATTGTCAGGATTAGTATGGTGATAGTAAAAGAGTTTGGGCTAGGGAGTTAGGAGAATATTTGACTGGGTATTTTTTGACAATGTATGGAGTGATGATGAGTGTAGGTGACGTTGATTATGAAAGTGTGAAAAAGAGAATACTTGAGCAGGTAAAACGTATAAAAGGGAGTGTTAGGTATAAGCATAAGAATGATTTTGATGAGGCAAGGATGAATCCAGGAGAAGCTATATCAATGTATGTATGTAGGTTGGAAACTTTAGCTAGGAAGAAGTATGGGCATGAAGGTATAAATGAGAATAAGGAGTTAATGAGGAAGTTTTTGGCTACTGTACCTGAGAATGTTGTCGATTTTATTAATTTGAAACGCAAGGAGAAAATGAGGTGGACGCAAGAGAGATTGACATGGGATGATATACTAGAGATAGTTGAGGATTATGAGTTAGATAGGTGCATGAAAGAAAGTAAATCTGTGAGTGTAAGAACTGGAATGGAAGAAAGTGTAATAGAATTTGGTAGTTATAAGGATGCAATTTTGAGAGGACCAATGAGGGTAGCTGATAATGTAGTAGATAGGAGTGTTAGGGCGAGTAATGTGGGAATACCTGTAAGGACAAATGAAGGATTTAAGCTGGGTAATTAGCACAATAGGGATAGGAGTGTGAGTGCACATCGAGGTATGTCAGATAGTCGTGTCCGTGATGAAAAGTGTTATAGGTGTAGGAAAGTAGGTCATAAGAAGAATGAATGTAGATGGGCTCTAGGTGATTGTTTTGGATGTGGTGAGGTAGGGCATAGAATTAGCGAGTGCAAGAAAGAGAAAGGGGTAAAATGTTTTCGGTGTGGTATGACTGGGCACATAGCGAGTGGATGTCGTAGTAATCGTATGAATGTGGTTTGTGGTAATTATGGTAAGGATGGTCATTATGCTAGAATGTGTAAGGAGCCACGGGGTAAGTGTACTGAATGTGGTGCAGATGGGCATGTAGCTAGAGCATGTAGGAGGAAGGGATTAAGTCAGCCAGGATGTTCGGGAAACTAGAGTGTAAGAGGGTTCAGCTGGGTGAGTCCTCCTGTGTGTGTGGATGGAATAATATCAATGTTTGTGAGAAAGGGATGAATAATTGGTTGGAAATGAGCAAGTATGAATCTAGTATGCATGAGAAGTTAGGGCTGAAAAATAAACAATTAGTGTTAGTTGAGTACAGGAAAAAGAGGCGTTTGAAAGTTTTAAGTAAGGATGGAAAAAAGGAAAATTTTATAAGTAAAAGTGAGAATAGAAATAAGTATGACAAGGTTGTAAATGTACAAGTGTGTATGGAAGATAAATGTGTTAATACAGATGAATCATGGCTGAGTATGAATGATACCTATCGTGTGTGTGGTTTTCCATTAGATGATGTAAAAGAAAGTATGACGAATGCGAGAATGAGAGATGGGAGAATAAGTAGTATGAATGAATCTTTTATTAAAGTAGAAAATGGTTTTGATGAAATGGATGAATTGCTTAAGGAAATAAGTGAGATTTTAGGGCCAGATTATAGTGAGGTAGATGGGATTGTACATGAAATATTAGATGATAGGGATTTAGGTAGGAATAGTGTTAATGTAGCGAAAGATTGTGATAAGGAAGAAGTGAATGAAAGAGTATATGGAGGCCCAGTTACTCGGAGTAGAGGTCCCGTTCTCGCCTGCGACTGGGTAATGGAAAAAATATTGTAAGTTTTGTGTGAGACGGATTTGGCAAAGTAAGGGGGGAGGAATATGGAGGATTAATTTTTGTTTTCTTTTTCTTTTTTTCTTTTGCCAAATCCAGAGAGAGAGAGAGAGAGAGAGAGAGAGAGAGAGAGAGAGAGAGAGATTGTGTTAGCGAGCGAAAGTAGTTAGTGTATCGATTGTTTGTGGTAAGAAAGACTGTTGGTTTAAATGAGATAGTTTGTTTATGTTTTTAGTTAGGTTACGACAGTGGTGAATGTTTCGGAGCGAATGCTTTTTGATTTGACTGCTGATAGAGGCGGTTGTGTGTGTGATTGCTGGATTTACTATTTTATTATCATTCTTTATTACCAGCGTGGAAGTGATTGGTTATTATTCTGAGTAAGTACAGTTTTGTTTATCTTTGCTTGTCGTGATTGTGAATGATAGGAACAATTTATTATCTATCTTTGATTATAGTGCGATAGTTTAGTTAGCTAGGAGTGTTCATAAGTGTTTCCTTTTTTTATTTTTGGCAGGCCGTGATTCCTCCATTGGGGAGAAGATTTATATGAATTTGATTGTTGACGACCTGGCTTGTTTAAGGAATTTGATGCGACTGCTCTTTGGATTGATCGCTTGTTGATGACCTGGATTGCGATAATGAACCTGATTTGATTGTTCTTGTGCTATAAAATTATGACGATGATGATGATGAAAGTGCTGATATAGACGGCCAATCAAGTGATGCAGGTGTAGCAGATTGCTACAAAATTATCTGTCTGCCACCGATTGTTGCGTTTGCCAGAGTTGTGGCATTGGCCTGGAAGGACTGTTGGCCCTAGTGTGGACAAAGAGGTCCACACATAAACAAATATTGGGTTTGGTGTGCGGGTAATTTTAAGTTTGTTAGGGTTTTTACATGAATGATGTTACGGTTTTTTTTTTGGTATATTTATTAAGCTAATGATTTGTTTTAAGTGTAATTATTTTGGTTGTGGATGGTTGTTATGTTAAGCTTATTTTGAATGCAGAATTTTTTGGTTTTAGTTTTAAGAAATATAGTTGTAAGGTTATGTTTTGTTTCGTTTTGTCCTTTGGTGTAAGAGTTCAGTTTATGATAACGTAAGGGGAAAGTATGTGTTGTGGAGACAATTGCCAGTAAGTAAGATTCAAGGGTGTGGGGTTTGTTATTCCAACATCCCGCCACAGAATGGCAATTATTTATAAAGCAGAAAATGAAGAGCAGATGGAATTGAAAAAGAGCACTAATACAAGCAGAATGGCAGCTAGATATAAAGCTAAAGATAAAGACCAGAAGAATTTAAGAAGGAAATCTAGTGCAAGTAGAATGAAGCCACCCCTAGAGAGATTCTAAGGATGATTTTTTTTTCCCAAGACAATATTGCCGCCTATAGAGGTGTTATCATTCGGTATATCCTTTAAAGCAAATTTGTGTAAGAGAAAAAGATAGCAGGAAACAGGAGAACGGAGGAATATAAGGAGGGGGAAAAAAGCAGTAAGAATGTCAGCTAACCAAAAAGCAGAAAATTAAGAGCTTATAGATTTCAGAAGGACCACAAAGGCAAGGATACTGGCAGCCAGATGTGAGGCAGAAAACGAGGAGCAGATGAATTTGAGAAGGAACACTAACACAAGTAGGATGGCAGCTAGACGTGAAGCCGAAGATGATGAACAGAGAAATTTATGAAAGAACACCGTCATAAGCAGAATGATGCCACACAAAAAGAAATTTTACGGAATAAATAATGGTTGAGTCTTATACATTTTATATATATATATATATATATATATATATATATATATATATATATATATATATATATATATATATATATATATATATATATATATATATATATATATATATATATATATATATATATATATATATATATATTTCTACCGAATGATGCCACCCAAAAAGAGGCTCTCAGTCGGTATATCCGATAAAGCAAATTCTGTAAGAAGAAAAAAATAGCAGGAAGGAATGGAGCACAGGAATTTACGGAGGGAAATAAATGCAAAAGGAATGGCAGCTGGACGTGAGACATAGGATGAAGAAAAAAGAAAAACTCATGCAAGTACAATGGCAGCTAACATTAAAGCAGAAAATGAAGAATATACGGATTTAGGAAGGAATATCAATGCCAGCAGAATAAGAGCTAGATGTGAGGCAAATGACGAAGAGCAGATGAATTTGAGAAGGAACACTAATACAAGCAGAAAGGCAGCTAGACGTTAAGCCGAAGATGAGGAGCAGAGGAATTTAAGAAGTAATACCAAGGCAAACAGAATGTCAGCTAGATGTGAAGCAGAGGACAAAAGGCAAATGAATTTAAGAAGGAACACTAATGCTAGCAGAATAGCAGCTAGACGTGAAGCAGAAGACAAAGAACAGATGAATTTAAGAAGGAGCGCTAATGCAATCAGAATAGCAGCTAGACGTGAAGCAGAAAACAAAGAACAGAGGAATTTAAAAAAGAACACTAATACAAACAGACTGACAACTGAATGTGAAGGTCAATATGAAGACCAAAGAAATTCTCGCCTTGAAAATAATCAACAATGAATAGGAGGTATAAAGAATCAGGGATCAAGAAGTAAATGAATGACTCGACTTCTGAATAACTAACAAAGACTTATTGTCCAACAGAACCAAGAAACAACAGGAGGAGTTGAGAAAAGTTGATATATTGATAGAGCCATGCATGCAGAAGAAAGAGCATTTCATTTTATGCTTTACAATGGCGTCCTGGTGCCTTCACTTATAATCCAAGATACCCTTAAGAAACAGAAGACCTATCACAAATTGGGTTAATGTTACAGAAATATAATCACTGTGCTGGTCAGAAATGGAATAATGAACCTCCAAGATTGGTGCAGAGGAGGAAAAATTACACTGCCATTCGTAGTTTAACCTCTTGAACATCTGAAAAAAAAATTATCAATGGAACATCCAACCATTCAAAACA
>NC_090741.1:129920685-129948185 GCF_036898095.1 Palaemon carinicauda | reverse complement strand
CGTGTCCCTTTTACGATCATAGTTTGGTGACTAAATCACTCATACTTTACTGCTTTACACACGCTTTACACATAGTGACACACACACACACACACACACACACACACATATATATATATATATATATATATATATATATATATATATATATATATATATATATATATATATATATATGTGTGTGTGTGTGTGTGTGTGTGTTTGTGTGTGTACGTATGCATTGTTGAAAATTATTAACACTAAATTTCTCTTGACCAGTATGATTTTTTCATTTTTGAAAAGGAGAAGCGGTTACTTTGAGAGAGAGAGAGAGAGAGAGAGAGAGAGAGAGAGAGAGAGAGAGAGAGAGAGAGAGAGAGAGAGAGAGAGAGAGAGAGAGCACCATATCAAAAGGAATTTCATCCTAGAAAAAATTTCTAATTTTGTCCTTATTTGTTCCTTGCTTATCTGGGACTATTTACAATAAAAACAATATATATAAATTATTTGTAAACTTAAAATCGCAATTTCAATCTTAATATTTCCTTTCGAACTGTGAGTAGGTGCGAACGTTTTGAAGAAAACTTCATATTCCCTAGGCAAGTTGTCTACTCCTCCTATCTTCTTTTCACTTACTTTACTCCATCAGAAGTCAGTAGTAGTCGAGGCAATATATTAATAGACCAACCACTAATTGCAGTAGTTTCTATTTGTGGTTTATATTTCTCACTGGTGACAGAAAAATAACATAACAAAAGTCTACTAAAATCTTTTGAAGGGAAGATAGTTGCTCTGCCATAATGTGAAACCGCTGACTCAGCATATTTTAGCAGTCTTAATAATAGCATTTTTTACCATTATTATCACCTTTCAAAGCAATAATAATAATAATAATAATAATAATAATAATAATAATAATAATAATAATAATAATAATAATAATAATAATAAAAAAATAATAATAATAAAAATTATAATAATAATAATAATAATAATAATAATAACGACAACAACAATAATAATAATAATAATAATAATAATAATAATAATAATAATAATAATAATAATAATACTAATAATAATAATAAATATAGAAATTGCTATGGCGATGAATAAATGATGCGCCTTTGGTCTTTGGTCTTTGCCACACTCTAGTTACATAAAGTCCTGAAATTATTTTCTTTTACTTTTTTTCGTTTTTGGGGGGACTACAAGTGGGGATACTCTAGCTGCTACCCATGGTCTCACTTTTTTTTCTTTATTTACCCACAGGTGTTTTTAAAACTTTGCAATCTGTTGTGATGAACCTTGGCAGCAGGTTAATACATACGTTTTCTGAATTCTAAATATTTTCGTTAAACAATTTCTTAACAATGGTATTCCAATAATGAATGATGCTATGCAACAATTCACATCAGTTCAGTATGTGAGCAGTGCGAAGCACAGCGATAGGTGTCAGCTTCTTTCAGTCGAAAAATCCCTTCACAGACACCAAGAACCTGCACAATGTTGCCACCGGATTCAGCAGCTTCAGATTCTGGTATTGTTGACACAGCAAAAGTTTCTGGGAACGCAATTCAGGAGTCAGCGATAGGTGTCATGCCAGGGTTTTTAGAGATAGCAAGGATATAGCGACACTAGTCAGCTTCTTTCAGTCGAAAAATCCCTTCACGGACACCAAGAACCTGCACAATGTTGCCACCGGATTCAACAGCTCCAGATTCTGGTATTGTTGACACAGCAAAAGTTTCTGGGAACGCAATTCAGGAGTCAATAAATGGAAAGAAATTCGAGTAAAGAACGGAAGATGTCACAATCATTGATGCGAAATCTACAGTCGTCATCGGTGAAGACAATGTTCACAATGATACAAATCTTTTGTTCCGGAGACGGGTAATCGGAGTAACCAGGTGTGATGATCTTCCCGAGATTGCCTTATGTGGTGGCCGTGTACCCAACTACTCTGCTTGACTCAAGTCCTTAATGAAAGCAGCAAATAAATCGATCCTGGTAGCTGCTATGAGGCCCAATGAATTGTAATATCCGAGTCCAAAAGAAGAGACTCAAAACATACTGTATGGAGGTTCATTGCTACACCGCTTTGGTGGATCTGGGGAAACACTTGGAATGAGATCCCTGAAAGCTACAGTAATTTTGTAGCTAAAAAGCAAGACCTCAGTATTGCGGTCTTTGATGAGTACTCGACCGCTCCATCTAGGAAAAACTGCAACAAAATTAGAAGAATTAATGGAGTTCTGTGAACAACCGTCCACTTCTCCACGAAAATGAAATTGCTAACTAAAAAGTAGGATGTCTTAGTCACCAGAGAAAAAGGATATTATATTTTTTTCTTTTTTGCATACGCTGGGTAAACAATTGGAGAGAAGTGGTTGCCATGTTATACATACAGTACGAGATACAGATTTGTTCATCGTCCAAACTGCAGTTGCTTCTGCTGCTTGTTGTGAGAGCATACTGGTTGGAGAGACGCTGATTTGGCAGTTCTTCTCTGTTATCATAGCAAAGACACATGTCACAACTTCTTCTTCAAGCTAGAGCCTAGGTCTTATTAGAAGAAGCCCTCAGGGCATGGAACATTAACCCTTGTGGTCTGTTAAAATTTTGGTAACATCTAATCTGTTCCGGGTCAAAATGACCCGTCTGATAAATTCTGACAGTTCCTTGCCATACAAAGTACTTTTTAAAATTATTTTGCATGTCCAAGGTACACTGCAAGAATGTTATTATAATTTAGGCTCCAAATCTACCTCTACCAGCCAATTACTTTATTGAAAAATAGGTTTCAGTTGAAATTATTGTCGTTGAATATTGTGACACCATGGATTTACATCTAATTTTTGGGAAGATTGCTGTTACATTGCTAAAAAATTGCACTAGACTCCAAAGGACAAAAGCATTGTAGGCAGACACGTCCATTATATTATCAAACAAGGCCATAGGCTATCTCTTTGTCTGACGCTTTGACCTATAAGTTCCAACAAGTTTGTCTAAATTATCAACTCCTCCTTTAGTTGAATTGTAAAATTCAATTATATCAGGTTTCTTTTCTTCTTTATCACTACAAGTGACACTATCATGCATGTTATTCAACAATACTACAGTTTTTCCTTTTCTAGGACACTATGAAATGATAATATTTTTTTCATAGTAACCTTCAAGGGTAGTATATCTGGTCATTCCTTTGGGGCTATAGAATTCTACTGGGAGTTCTTTTCGATTTTTTTCTTATAGTTCCAACAATTGTTTGCTTGCGCATTTTCAGTTCCTTAGCTAAATCTAAGCTACAGAAAAAGTTGTCACAAGTTACATTTCTACCTTTAAGCCCTTTTGTGAGTTGCAAGAACAATACGTTTACCTTGCTCATGTTCTGCAAATTCATCTTTACGACCAGTGTAAACTTCAGCATTCCAAATATAACTATTCTCTGCATCACATGCTGCCCAAATCTTTATTACATATCTATCAGGTTTTGATGGAATATACTGCCTAAATAGATACTTTCCTCTAAAAGGAACTAGTTGCTCATCTACGGTAACAGCTGATGATATGTTATACATCAGAGGGAGTCTCTCAACCCAAATGTTCCAAATATTTCTAATAGGAGCAAATTTGTCCGTGGATCTCCTTTGAGCTCTCGTTTTAAAATCATCACATCTAATAAACCTAGAATATTTCATAAAGGTTTCAAGAGACATTGTAGCTCGAAATATAGGACGTCCATATGTGTCATCGCAAAGACTCCTAAGAGACTCTCCAAGAGATTTATAAACTCCTGCTAAAAGACGGAATCCATAAAATGCTCTCATGTTTTCTAGGCTAATTATATCTCCTGAACCCAAGACACGATTAGCTTCTTTGTTTGTCATTTTCAAAATAACATTGAATAATTTTGGAGTTATGAATAATTTAAATGCAGACAGTATATCTGATATTCTTGAAGCTGCATAACGAGTGATACCAGGAGTTTGATCAATGATATTTCTTGCACACCTCTTTCCTGATGACCTGTTTGCTTTTTCTGAGGACCATACAATATTTCCCTTTTTGGATGTGAAATTCACAGAGGAAGGTGGCTGTTCTTCATCATTACAGTTAGTATCAATGGATGTGGAATATGAACTGGTAGATGTTTGATCATAAGGTTCATTGCCATTATCCATACCGGTATTTCCCTTTCTGGTTGAAGAATTTGGACCGGAAGACTTCAGCTTCATCTTCATAGTCAGAGTAACTGAGATCGTAATGAAAGGAAAGATGGTCATTTTCACCATCATCACTTTCTGAAGATATACAATCACTTTCTTCACTGGATTCATGGCCATAAAACTTGTTTACAGGAAAAGCTGTACACTTTCTGGAACACAAACAAAAAAACTACTTGTGTTAGTGTAAAAAACATGTGACCTAGACTTTTTCTGGTAATAATTTTCATAGTATTATATTATACTTAGCATTTTTCTTACCAATATTTCCTCTCAATTATTATAAATCAAAGACAACAATCTTACAATGATGTAAAGACTCACTTATCCATGGTTGAAGAATTTTACTAAGAAAAATTTTATGGAAGTTCTCTCACTTTTTTTATCTATACCTTGTAATCAAAACAGATAAATTTTCTATGAATACAATAATCAAAGGAATTGTATAAACTACATTTGAAAGGGTAACTTCAATAATCATACCATCTTTGATACAGATAGCAAATAACTGTGAAAAAATACAGCAAAAAGTGGGTACGGGTCCTTTTGACCCGAAGAGATTAGATGTTACTTTTTTTGCTGCTCAGTAACTACTGGGAAATATTTTACCAGGCTTAGGCAACACAATAACCTCTTAAAGTCAGGAGAATTCAAGGAGTATGAAGCTTCAATCTCTAAAAACAAGAGAGATATGGTAATGTAAAATTGTTTTCGGGTCAAAAAGACCCCTAACAGTGCAGAAGGGTTAAATCTACATGAGATAAGCTTGGTGAAACTGTGGGTGATCACATATCATTCCTTCATGCTGCCCTTGATGCGATACCACTTCAAGACTACATGGAAGTGCTAAACGTTCAGCTCTGAATCAAATGAAAGACAAGGCTTTACTTAGCCAAGAACAAATTTTCTTTGAGAACATCATGACAAAAGATAAGATGATCTGCAGGGGAAAGAGCTGTGGTGTTTATCTATAATGTGACTGATGGAGAAAAAATAGATGCATTGCGGTACAGACATTTTTATTAGAAAGCAACGACCAATACATCCATTATCAAACTGGTCACTCCCCACAATATCTGCTACAATAATATATCACTCTTTGAAAGTGTACTAAATAGTACAAGATTGGCTTGGTACGGACACCATGGATCCTACTGAGTGTTGATGGAAAGTCTGTGACGGGTGAATGATTCCTCTTACCACAAAATTGGAACCAGCTCCTCGAGAACTCCCTCAGATTGTCAGGTATGGCTGTAAAACTGGGTGTTCTACACTTCGATGTTCTTTTGGAAAAAAAAATTGGATTGCGATGTACATTTGCATGTTGACAATGCAAGGGTGACTGCTCAAACATCTCCAACATCGATTTGGATGATCTGGACATATATGATAGAAATTAACTAGTGACTTTATGTGTGTGTAAAAAAATGTGACACAAATACATCTCTGCTTAGTGACAATATACGGTTTAAGTTCGTTCAGTTTTTTGTCGCTTCTGGGTAATGTGTTTTTAATATTCTCATAAATGTTTGATGAATGCTCGATACATATTGTAGGATTTTGTCATGAATTCCTTGTTTTTTCCTCAATTTTTTTTTCTGAACTCTTTTCTTTCTGCAAAGAGTCTTCAAGTATTTGAATCAGAAGAATAATTCACATTTGGAATAAAATATTTCCACAGAGTTATTAAGCATTTGTCTCATGGTTATCCAAGAAAATTCCCCATTCTCGGGTTCAGATGGTATGTATATCCATGCTGGTTTAAACAAATGATCTTATGTTTAGATTTCAATAAACCTTTTATATGTGTTTTCACATATAACAAGGTGTCTGAAACAACAATCAGAGAAATTATTGCAATTAGTGGCCGGTTGACCCCATTTTCACTATATCTTGCCTGGTGTGACGAGCTAAGAATAGGTTGTGACTCAAAGGCGAGATGAAAGTAACTGAGTAACTTTATTATGACACATTTCTTATATATACACACAAGGTACTGGTAAGAAAGTCACAAAATACAGACATGCTATTTCTTGTAAAACCGGCAACCAGTTCTGCTAACAGTTAACAATGGAGTAGGCAAACATATTGAAACATTTTGCTGTCAGTGCAAGGGGAGAGCGAGGATACAAAGGATCTTAAATACAAAAAAGAGAAATGTTGTTACTATGTACGTTCATGTGACACAGGTGTGTTACATGGTTCCCCCTTAAAAATGACATACTGTAAATGTTAGATAGGGAGTCCTGATCTAGAGAGGCGAACTGTGGGCGTGTCATCTAGCAGGAGATAAGCTGATTTTAGACAATCAATGGAGACCCAGTTTTCTTCGCCATGAATGTTTAGTAGGAATGCTTTCGGATTGCATCGGATCACAAGGAAAGGGCCCGTGTAAGGGGGCGTTAGCAGTGGCTTGCTAGTGTTGTTGCGTAAGAAGACATGCATTTTAGAGTGCAAGTCTGTCGGTATGTGATGCTTTGCTGGGTGCTTGTAAGTCTGGCGGCATGGAGCAAATTTTCCCACGACATGACGTATGCGCGGGAGATCGTTGGAGGAGGTTTCAGAAAGAAAAAAAATTGGCAGGGATGACCAGTGGGTCACCATACACCATTTCAGCTGCCGAGACGTCAGGGTGCCTTTAAGAGTGGTCCTTAGTCCTAGGAGGACCCAGAGAAGCTGGGTAAACCAGTTGGAGTCCTTGCAGCGGGACATCAAAGCTGCTTTGTGGGTGCGAGGAAAATGTTCAACCATTCCATTGGTAGCGGGGTTGCAGGCAGTTGTCTGATATAGGGTGATGCCCAGGAGATTCGCTAATGATGTCGACAATTGAGAGGTGAGAGTGGAATCCCTGTCAGAAGTAATTTGCTCAAGGATACCAAATCTTGCTATCCATCCTTAGAGTAAAGCTGATGTACATGAGGCGGACGTTATAGTTTCCAGTTTAGCGGTCAATGATGGTAAACCGGTAACGATGTCCTTGTCATGGGGGTAGGGGACCTACAATGTCGACGTGAATGTGGACGAAATGACGCTGAGGTTGAGGACAGGTGCCCACTCCTGAATCCATGTGTCGATGTACTTTGGAAGTCTGGAAAGAAGTACAGGGGGGACCTAATCCTTAGCATCCTTAGTAATGCTGTGCCAAATTAACTTCGTCTTCAGCAGCTGTGCAGTAGGACGGCGGGAAGGATGTGAAAGGCTGTGAATGAAATCAAACACCTTTTGGTGCATGGGAGCAGGAATCCACGGTTGCGGTTTACCAGTAATGACGTCACAGAGGAGGGTGGTGTTGGAGTCGTCGAGGGGATGTGCAGGATTTCCTACATGCTTGATACTATGGATCATGTCGTAGAGCTTCAGACAAGGGGTTGTAATGCAATCCCAGTTGAACGGCAGCCAACGTGTTTCTTGACAGGGCATTGGCAACGGGATTCATTTTCCCAGGGACGTGTTGAAGGGTACAATTGTCGGCTTTGATGGCGGATCAGGCGTCAGACTGCAGAGTGAAGACGTGCACCAGAGGCATGTGGTCTGTGTGAATGACAAAGAGCGTACCTTCTAAGAAATGGAGAAAGTGACGGACAGCCAAGTTCACTGCCAGCAAATGGGGATATAAGGTAATACCGATTCTGTCCAAGACCGTTTTCTGCTGCAGAAGGCAAATGGGCGGGGCGAGCCGTTGACCACCTGTTTGAGTACTGCACCAATAGTGAAGTTGCTGGCATCGGTGGAGAGAAGGAGAGGGGCATGAGGAACAGGAAAAGTGAGAGCAGCAGCGGTTGATAGGGCATTCTTTACATTGCTGAGGGCCGCTTCTTGAAGGGGTCCATGCTTCAGGTTTTTGGCTTGCCCTTGAGGGAGGCGTCAGGAGAGACGGCAATGGCTGGCAGAAAACATTAATAGTAGTTGATCATGCCCAAGAATTTCTGCAGTGCTCTGACCGTCGAGGCCGTGGGGAAGTTCTGAACGCCTGCTACCCTCTCAGGGAGGGGATGGACACATTCAGGAGTGATGTGGTGCCCTAGGAACGACACTTTGTTGGCGCCAAAGGTACTCTTGTCGTACCGGACTACAAGGCCGTTTTGTTACAGGAGGTCGAGCGCGATGCGCAGGTGACGGAGGTGTTCCTTTTTTGAGGAAGAGAACACAAGTATGTCGTCCACGTAACATACACAGAAGGGGAGGTCTCCTAAAATGCTATCTATGAGACTATGAAAAGTGGCCCCAGCTTTACGAAGGCTAAAATAAGAGTAATTGAAGGTGTGTGAGCTGAAGGGAGTGGTGATGGTGGATTTGGGGATGTCTTCTGGGTTTGTAGGCATCTGATAATAACCCTTCAGGAGGTTGAGCGTGGAGAAAACCTTCGCTTAGTGCAGGTCACGTCGGCGATGTTTGGGAGGGTTTAGAGATCCCGTTTTGCTTGCATGTTCAGGCTCCGGTAATCCCCACACGGACAGGGGTAGCCGTCTTTCTTCAGGACGATGTTTAAAGGTAACAAGTATGGGCTTGAGGACTTTGGCAAATACCGTGTTTGGCAGGAGCCGTGGGCGTTTAGCGAAGTTCTGGACGGAAAACTTCCGGATACGACGTGAAGAGATGGGCGTAGGCATCCGTGGGTGCGCTGATGTGGAAAGGGAGGCTGGAGGGGGCAGGCTGAAGAGGTGTTGACAAGTACGAGTCTGCGTTGACAAATCGTCTGTGGTTGAAATCGACCAGAAGGTTGAAATGAGAGAGGAAATCCGCACCAAGTATTGCAATGTGACTTCAGCAACGAGAAACTTCCAGTTAAATTTGCCATTTCCAAACGATAATGTAAGGTTCTCTTAACCGTAGATGGGTATCACAGATCCGTTGGCAGCCACCAGGCAGACGTCGGCAGACTCAGACAGACTACTTAGCGCCTGCAGAGTTCCCTTGGCAAAAGAGAAGCACAACCCCTGTGTCTACCAAAAATCGCAGGCCCGTTCCTACATCATGTAAAAAGAAAAGATTAGAAACACGGGAGGCCACCAGCAAGAGATATGGCCTACTTACACGTTTTTTGGCCACTGACAATCCTTAGCATATTTCTTCGCTGCAGCTCCGAATCTGGAGTGGTAGTAGTAAAACTGTGGCCGATGGGCAGCTTTAAGTCAATAGGCGTAGGAGGATATGATGATGATAAGTCGTTGATTGTGGGGTGAGTGAGTAGTGGGTGATGGGTGGCTTTGTCTCCGCTCCGGCACCTCCCGGGGTAGGTGTGTGCGTCCTACGGCATTCACGTTAGCTTTGGTTGACATTGAATAGGTGTCCTCTTCATCAGGATCGGAGGCGTTGATGGAGGTCTTGAAGGTCGTGAAGTGGCTGTTCATAAGGGCGCTGGCTTTGGTCATCAACTCCTTTATGGGTAAACTACCAACATCGTGTATGGCAGCGCGTAAAGGTTTTGGTAAATTGCGTACCCATTGGGCACGAAGTAGGTTCACCTCACGAGGAAAGCCGTCTCTGGCAGGATGCAGGCGAGCGATACTGGTCATTTCCCTGAGGGCGAGCGAAGCCCTTTGGTCCCAAAGGTTGTTGAAAGAGCTGAAAAAGCTTTGCTATGCGGGCGGCTGGCGACGTCGTGTACTGCTGCAGAAGGTATGTTTTGAGGGCGTCATACACTATTGGGGTGTCTCCTCGTTCCCAAAGCCAGTCAGAGATTTAATGGAAGGTGTTCTTGGGTATCGCCACGAGAACATAATCTGCTTTGGTGGTTGAGCGAGTCACGCCCTTTGTGCGGAACTGGACTTCTGCCGGCTAAAACCAAGAAAATCCCTCTCCGCTGGAGAAAGACTTAAGTTAATATGGGGCGGCGCCAGCTTCCATGGAGTCTGTCATAGTAACAGGAATGGGGGGAGGGTGGGAGGAGTGAGTCGACTTCCACGGTCACCAATGTGACGAGCCAAGAGTAGGTTGTGACTCAAATGCGAGATGAAATCAACTGAGTAACTTTATTACGATACACCGAGTGTATATACGAATAAGGTCCCGGTAAAAAGGTCACAAAATACAGACATGCTATTTCTTGTCAGATGGGGAACCGGTTCTGTTAACAGTTAACAATGGAGTATGCAGAAATGTTAAAACAAGTTGCTGTCAGTGCGAGGGGAGAGCGAAGATACAAAAGATAATATATACAAAAAAGGGAAATGTCGTTACTATGTACGCTTGTGTAACACACGGGTGGTACACTGGCCTATAAATTGACCACCATGAAAGAAAAGGTATCTGTCTTAAAATGCCTCACTGTTCATAAGAGAGTTTTACACTAGGTTTGCTTTTGATGTGGTCGAAGTTCTCTTTTACGGGAACACTGGAAAGGTTTGGCAGGTAAATAACGTTGTTTGGCACTATTATTAACTTTATCATACATTTAAACTAGTTTTTTCATTGGAAATAGTTTTATTTTTTAGGCTTAAAGAATCCCTGTTCGGAGTTTCATTAATTGTGCAATCGTTTAAGATATTTTATATCAAAGTTCGCTGATGTAAGTGGTGACATAATCTGGAATTCGGAAAAGTCTGCAAATCTTCAATTCTAAAAGAAAAATTAAATAAAACGTTGAATAAAAGTTTCCAGAACGATCTCCTTCTTTTGGTAATCATGCATGCATCGTAGCCAAAGCATCAATGGCCTAACAAAATCAATGAAAATGGGTCCAATCAGATCATAAACACTTGGAATTCCTTATCATCATCATATCCTCCTACGCCTATTGACGCGAAGGACCTTTGTATGAATTTGCCAGTCGACTCTATCTTGAACTTGTAAATCAATACTTTTCCATTCATCATCTTCCACTTCAGCCTTCATAGTCTTTAGTCATGTAGGTCTGGGTCTTGCAACTCTTCTAGTGCCTTGTGGAGCACATTTAAATGTTTGGTGTACTAATCTCATGGGGAGTGTGAATAGCATGTCCGAACTATCTCCATCTACCCCTCACCATAACCTCATCTACATGTGGCACTCGAATAATCTCTCTTATAATATCATTTCCAATGCTGTCCTGCCATTTAACCCAAAGTATTGACCGGGAAATGTCCTAAACAACCTCAACCTTACATAATGTTGCCTAACATTATCTAGAATTGGTTATAGTAGAGAAAATGGAAATAAATGTTACTGGTAAAAAATCAAAGGATAAAGCTTAAATTACTAAACCTAACCTGATCTTCCCTGACCTAACCCAGTAAAAGGGTTTTCTTTAGCTTAAACTATTCACATAATCTCCATGACGTAATGATGAAATGTGTATAAAGAAAGTTAGAGTCTATATATGTTAATCCAACTGAATTTCCTTTAATCTTCCACGCCATAATATAAGATTAGTTTTTTGTTAGGGTAAAGTATTATCCA
Source organism: Palaemon carinicauda (assembly GCF_036898095.1). Classification (NCBI taxonomy): domain Eukaryota; kingdom Metazoa; phylum Arthropoda; class Malacostraca; order Decapoda; family Palaemonidae; genus Palaemon; species Palaemon carinicauda. Next base: position 129,936,606 of record NC_090741.1, on the reverse strand, counting down.
AGGAGAAATAGGAGGAAGATATATAATTATTATGAAATCTGTTTAAATAGGTACAATTTAGCTATATTCAACCTAAACAAATCTTCGAGAATTTAACAACTTTGTTTATTAACGAAATGTGAAAGATATCACTCATAATACGTGAAAAGGATGAATATATATATATATATATATATATATATATATATATATATATATATATATATATATATATATATATATATATATATATATATATATATATATATATTTATATATATATATATATATATATATATATATATATATATATATATATATATATATATTTATATATATATATATATATATATATATATATATATATATATATATATATATATATATATATATATATATCTATATATATATATACTGGAGACCTATGGGGAAAAATATATGTCCATCAGCATTTTTTTTTAAATAGTCAAATTTAGCAATTGTAGATAATCAAAGTCAACAAACTTTGAGAGTCGCTTACACATTCAGCAAGAATTTACCAAGCTAGCAAAACTATTATCAAAAGTTTGGGCAAAATGGGCAAAAGAAAAACCTGCCGATATTTTGCCAACTCAACCCGTGCCATTTGAAGTTTCCTGAAATTAAACGGGTTGAGAAAAGAAATTATGTGAAAGAGTAGGGCATGGCAAAATTACTCATGAATCCCAGAAACTCGGGTATATATATATATATATATATATATATATATATATATATATATATATATATATATATATATATATATATATATATATATATATATATATATATATATATATATATATATATATATATATTATGTAATAAATATGAGGAGAAACACAATACATACTCAACATTTCAGATTGATCACAGCATCACAAAAAGGATGGCCATTTAGGAAACACTGAGCTAAAATGAATTTTTTTGCGGTGGAGAAGTTATTGCAGTAGATACCAAGTATCATCTAGAATGCTACATAACCTTCAAGAACCAATACCATTCTAGAGTACGCAGTGATTTTAATAAAGCATCAAATATATAAATGAAAATACTAGAAGGATTGTGTTTTGTCGAGCTCCTTTCCCACATCACTGAGAGAGTCAGTGATTGGCAGTATATGTTTTTCTGCAACAACTCCAATCTCTGTATGAAAAGCGTTGCACAGAATTAATGCTGCTGGGTAAAGTAAATTGAAAAAAATGCTGAATTATAATTTATATGAATATTTCAAAAGGTACGATAAAATATCAAGGGGTAAGAGAATGTTGGAATTACTGAAAGCTTATCCGAGTTACAGAAGGTTTAGAAATTGATTTAATTTTTTGGGTATAGGTGATATAGCAGACCCAGACAGGTATATTCGATAAACATGAATACCACTTTGTTGGGTTATTTCAATTGTTCCATGGCCTTTCCTAATTTCTTTTTTTTTTTATTCCGTTAAATGGAAAACTGAAAAAAAATGCAGAGAAAAACCGAATCTCTCATACTATTTTTCAACTTATACCATCATCCTCATCATCTCCCACGCCTATTAACTCAAAGGGCTTCGGTTAGATTTAGCCAGTCGTCTCTATCCTTAGGTTTTAAATCAATACTTTTCTATTCATCACCTCCTACTTCACATTTCAACTTCCTCAGCCATATAGGCCTGGGTCCTCTAACTCTTCTAGTGCCTGTGGAGCCCAGCTAAATGTTTTGTGATCTAATCTCTCTTGGGGTTTGAGAAGAGCATGGCCAGACAATCTATATATTCCCTTTACCATGATCACATCCACATATGGCTCTTGAGTAATGTCTCTTAAAGTTTCATTTCTAATCCTGTCCTGCCATTCAACTCCTAATATTCTTTTGAGGGCTTTGTTCTCAACATTAAATTTGCTCTTACTGTGCTCTTGAACAAACCTAATCAACTTTAGAGATTTAAAAGGAATTCCAAAATAACGCAGTACTCCCTTTTTCATAGTCAACAAATGCTATCAAAGGTGGATTTCTATATTATATGCATTGATGCAAAACATGTTTTGAAATGAAAATTTAGTCAGTACAACTTCCACCCTTTGGAAACCCTGCTTGTCCATCTTTCAGCTTTTCATCAATCTCTCTCTTTAGTCCCTTTAGAATGACCATACTATATATTTTCATGACAACTGACATAAGTAGGATGCTGTTAGAGAATATATTATCACTATTGTTCCTTATGGTTGAATGCGAGGAAACTGAAGTTTATTCATAAGTTTATGATCGGTATTTGACAACCTTATTTCATCTAAATTGGTTTCCTCCCATTCCCTTGGAATTAAGAAGGAAAATGGATACTGTTTGCTTGTTTTTGCTATTCACAGGAGAACAGCCATACTAAGGTTGTTTTGGGTAAATAAAGCTACGACGCAAGGCAGGCAAGAAGTGAAGGGAGTGTTGGAGTGAGGCGTTGAGAGAGTAAACGTCAAGACACCAATGCTCTCATACTGGGGGGCTTTTTATTTTGTACGTCTTCACGTTGATTATCAATTGGATATGCTATTTCCCTTAATTGCATATAAAGGGATTGTTTTTTAACATGGCAGAATAAAGACATCGGCGCCGCCCGGACGGAAGCTACTGTTGCCGACTATCATTCGTATACTAAACGTCAAGATCAACCAAGTAGCACCAAGGATGATTTATAAGGTTGGTCATTAATAATACCAATCATCTCAATGTAATTATGTACTCTTAACAAGCTAAATGTTTTGCATAATTTACTTCGGTGTCTTAGCAGTTAGCCTTAAGAAATTCTTGTGTTTTTTCAACTTGGTTTCTTCAAGTGGGTGGAATACAATGTTTGTAGCCTTCGAGTTAAACTATGTTTTTTATTCAGTAGTGTTTAGTGTGTTGAGGCAGCTCCCTGTTACTACACACGTTGTTGCATAGTTTTTCTTCATATTTCTGGGCTTGTGTATTATTCCACCTTATTATTTTGGTACATTTTCTAATGAAGGTAACTTTTTTGTACTCTCAGGATATCTTGGTAAACAGTGGGTAGGGAACATTCGAACATTGTGATAGAAATGAGGAAATAAAATTTATTTATATTTCAGTATAGCGAATTTTTCTTATCCCAACCAACTTAGTTGTCTACCTGTTGGAATATATATATATATATATATATATATATATATATATATATATATATATATATATATATATATATGTATATATATATATATATATATATATATATATATATATATATATATATATATATGTATATATATATATATATATATATATATATATGTATATATATATATATATATATATATATATATATATATATATATATATATATATATATGTGTGTATATATATATATATATATATATATATATATATATATATATATATATATATATGTGTGTGTGTATATATATATATATATATATATATATATATATATATATATATATATATATATATATATATATATATGTGTGTATATATATATATATATATATATATATATATTCAAAGTTTTTCCAAGATGGCGCCCAACGTGGGACTATGCTAAGTTGGTTGGTTTCGATGATAGTGTTAGTTGATGTCGTGTACTGCGGCAGAACTCCAGGGCGGCCCGTATTTCAGTATGAAGTTAGCACTTGTAGGTCACTCTTATGTTAAGCATTTGCAAAGAGTTTTTCCCTCTAATTTGAAAGTTAATGATATTGATTTTCAGTGTGAATTTTTTGGTTATAGTGGGGCTAAGTTTAGAACCTTGGTTGCAAATGATAGATTTATTTCAGAGTTGAAGACATATGACCCAGATTTTGTTTTTGATTTCTTGGGTGCTAATGATATTAGTATTCGAGTAAGCTTAGCTATTGTAAAACTGCATTGTTCTGAATTTTACCAGAAGTTACGTAGCTGGTTGCCTTGGACTAAAATCATTGCCAGTCAAATTGAGCAAAGTTATTATTCAGCTGGTAACAGATTTCAGTGTCCCACCGGAATTGATTACCATTATCAGCGGAAATACTTGAATAGGTTTTATTTATAAGCTCAAGTTAAAGGATTTTTTATTCAGAGTTGATGGAAAATCCAAACTAGACAATAAGGCGTTGTTTGCTGATGAAGTTCATTTAAATACTAAAGGACTTGAGAAACTTACCGAATTGGTTAAAGAGGGGTTGACTTATTGGATAGAGCACTCTTGAGTTGTAAAGTTAAGTTTATTGCTTTAATATTTTCTCGTTTATTTTTGTTCTGTGATTCTTGAATTAAAACAAAGAAAATAAATTCATTGGATGTTTTAGTTAATGCACGAAAATGCCTACGTGGTAGCATTACAAAACAATATGGTAGTAAGGACAGTTTTAGTAGTCTGTCTAGGGTGCAAAGAATTGCAAAAAGAGAAAAATTAAATGGTATTTTAGCCGAAGTGAAGGATTATGATCACAAAATTACAGATGCAGAGTGGTCTGAAAGTATGAATGAGGAATCTTTTTCAGTAAAACTTAGTATTTGTGAGCAATATGTTGATAAAGTTATTGAAATGTTAGCTATTCTGGAGGATAAACCAAATGTTGCATGTGATAATAGTTCTAGAAGTCTATTGAAGAATCCTGTTATTCCTTTGCCCACTTTTAACAGTAGCCCAGATGAAAATATCAATAGGTTTTTCCAGGAGTTTGAATCTGTTTCGGAGCAACAACAGTTTTCCAATAGAGATAAGTTTTTGCTGTTAAAACAACAAGTGCATAGGAGAGCAGAATATTTGATCAATTCTCTTGAACTGAGTAGTCAGTCATATGAGGATGCAAAGTTTTTTCTAAGTTGTGCATTTGCTTCCACTGATTTGCAGAAATATAATGCTGTAAGGATGTTTTCCGAGCTTAAACTGAAGTCATCAGATGATCCTTTTTCATATATTAGCAGGGTAAGATCATTAATAGAAAATTTGAAGTTGTAAAAGATGAATGGTGATGACTTTGCTCAGTATTTTGTGTGGGAAGGCTTAAATGAGACTTTTAAACAGCATTTGAATAGTATCACTAATAATTTCAGACCTAGTTTAGAAGCCATACAGGAGCACTTCTTTGAAGCTTCAGATAGGTATCTGCAGGATTCCAAAGCTCATTCAAAGACTATTGTTTAGGAAAAATGTGAGAAGGTGAGCTCTACTAATCTAGCAATCTCTGTTGATAAGAGGAATATTCAAAGGGGTTGTTAATTATGTTGTAATAGTGATTATCCCTTGCACAAGGTTTCAGAATGTGAAGTTTATAGGACTCCTGAGAAGAAACTGGACCGTATTATAGAACTGGGTAAATGTTTAAAGTGTTGTGGACAGGGACACTTGGAAAATAATTGTTTTTTTCAGATTTCATAAGAGATGCTTCAAATGTAATGAATGGCATTTTTTTATTTGTCTACGAAAGAGTCAAAGGTAAAAAAAGGTCAGCAGAGTAGATTCGAAAACAGGTGCCAAATCAAAAGTTGATAAGGATGGACTTTTACAGATTAAGAATGGCAGTGCTTTGATTGCAGGATCAGTGACTAGTTGTATGGGTGATATGACTTTACCCACATTTACATGTAAATAAAAAACTGAAACCTTTAGAGCCTTATTGGACAGCGGTTGTCAAGGGAATTTTATTACATTTGAACTTGCCACAGGACTTGACTGTGAGGTTATTTGTGATGGTATCAGCGTGGAAGTAAATGGATTTAATGCTTCTAGAAAGTATAAAACAAAATTAGTGGCAGTTGATTTAGATATTGGAGATAAGAATTATAAAGTTCAGGCTATTTGCGTACCTAATATTGGAATTGACATTTTAGTCCCCAATTTATCAAAGCTTTCTCAAGCATTCAAAAAGAAAGGATATGTCATTGCTGATAATCAACTTTTGAACAGTGATAGGATATCTAATGTGAAATTTGTGTTGGGTACCAGTTCAGCTCATTGTTTGTTGACCACAGCTAAATTGTTTGATGATATCAATCCTTTCGTTTACTTAGATTCTCCTGTTGGAATACTGTTTATGGGAGAAGCCGTTAAAGCATTTAAAGTTGTTGATGAAATTCCTACTTTGGAGAATGAGGTTCAATTTAGACTTGCCAGTTTCTTATGTGTTCAGCCAAGGGAATGCGTACTAGATGAATGGCATGATAATGTAAATGACAAGGATTCTAATTTTATTATAAAGGTTAGTAAACAGTCCAATAAGGTCTTAAATGCAATAGCCGATCGAGCTCTAGATGAAATGGTGAAATTCTCAATTATGAAAATATATCTTATGAGGAAGATTCGGAGTTAAATAACGAATTGGTTGAGAATACCTTGTCTAATATTGGAATAAATGATGAGGGTCGCCTAACCATGCCATTAATGTGGAACCAGAGAAGATCTCATTTGTTGGGGCAAAACATTAATTTGAGTAAGGGAGTACTAGCTTCTAATTTTAAGAAGTTGAAAAGAAACCCTGAACACCTAAGTATGGTTGATGATGTTATTCAAGAACAAATAGTGATGGGCATAATTGAAAGAATTCCAAATGTGGAAAATTCCTTGAAAAGGATCCTGAACCTATCTTCCTAGCTCACATGCCAATCTTTAGACCTGATAAGGAAACCACAAAGTGTCGAGTTGTGTTCATGTCAAACTTAGGTGAAAGTGTAGACGGTAGACCTCTGACAGTTACTCACAATCAAGCCATGCACACTGGTCCTAATTTGAATCAGAAGTTGAGTACTGCATATATGAATTTAAGGTTTGGCTCTATGTTGCTCTGTTATGACATCAAAAAGGCCTTTAATCAGGTTGCCTTAACTGAGGATGATCAAAGCAGGTTGCTATCTTTTTGGTATAGAAATGTGTCGAAACATGACTTTACATTAGTAGCATATAAGAATATAAGATTAAGTTTTGGACTACGTTGTAGTCCAACGATACTGATGTTGTCATTGTATTATATATTAGTTGTTGATGATTGTGATTCTAATTTGACTGATGTTAAGAGGCTTTTGTATATGGACAATGGAGCATATACTTGCAGTTCAGGGGAAAAGTTGAATGAAGTTTACAAAGTTTTGCCTTCAATTTTTGAGAAATATAAATTTCCCTTGCAACAGTTTGTTACAAATGATCCCTCATTACAAGAAGTTATTGACAGGGAAGGATCTGGTCAAACTCCTCATGAGGTAAAGCTGTTGGGTCTTCAATGTTCAAGGGATTCTGATCAGATTTATACATTGCCTGTAAGGTTAGATCTTAATGCTAATACGAAAAGGTGTGTGTTAAAAACTATTGCTTCTAATTTCGACATCTTTAATTTCAATGGCCCAATTTTGAACAGAGCCAGGATTTTTTTGCACAAGACGAATAAATTGGATTGGGATGAAATCCTTGATGGAGAACAGCTTAAGGAATGGAAATGTATTGTAAATCAGGTAAATTCTTCACCACCCATTAAATTTTATCATTTTGTTGGTGAAAGGGATTCTGAGTACATTTTAGAATGTTATGTTGATGCAAATACTGAGATATTTGGAATTGTTATTTGTATTAGAGAGGTTGAGTCATGCAAGAGGAGTTTTCTTATGGCTAAGAATAAGTTTGTTAATTCATCACTGAAAGCGAAGTCTGTGCCTTCTCTGGAGCTCCAAGCACTGGTTTTGGGTTGTGAAGCGCTAAAGTCTGTTTATGATGAACTTACTGGGCAGTTTTGTTTATCTAAGATCAATATTGCCGATTTGCAACTGTTTTCAGATAGCCTTGTCGTTCTTCATTGACTGCATTCTAGTGCTGTCAAATCGGATAAAATGAATAAAAGAACTGCTTTTGTTAATAATAGGCTCGAACGCATACAGATGATATGTGAGCAGATTCCAATAGTGTTTAACTATATTGCAGGTATCAACAATCCTGCAGATTGTATTACTCGCCCGGTTTCCAGGAAGGTCTTGTCCCGTACTAACTATTGTTGTGGTCCAAATTACGAGCAGTTTGAAGAAACAAAGGTTCAGGAAGAATTTGGCGTTTCTGTTAACCAAGCAGCAGAAAACCTAGTAACAGATCATTTGGTTCCGGTGGAGAGATTTTCTAACTTGACTAAACTAGTAAAAGTACATGCTAAAGTTTTAATGGTAGTGAATAAGTGGAAAACTGTCCTTTCTAAAAATGGTTCAGTTGTTTCATCTTTGGAAATAAAGCCCCGAAGTTTCAATTATTATGAACTGGCATTGCAACAAATTATAAGCAAAGTGCAAAAGCTCAGATTTCCAGAAATTCTGGAGTTTTTTCGAAGAAAGCAATGTCCTAAAAAGGATATCCCTGACCTAGTTTCTCAGCTGAATATTTACCCTGACAGGAATAATGTTTTGAGAGTACATGGGAAATTTGATAGACCTAATTCTCACAGGGTGTTCTTCCCAGTGTTACTACCTAAAACTAGTTTATTAACTTAATTGATTGTTAGGAATGCCCATATAAAGCTAGGACATGTAGGATATTATGGGGTACTGAATTTATTGAGAAAACATCATTACATACGACACATTTTCTGTTGTAAAGAAGTCTGTTAGCTCTTGCATTACTTGTAAAAGATACAATCAAAGACCTGTACGACTGAATCAGTCTCTATACAGATTATTTAGATTGGAACCCTCTATAACTCCTTTTGGTTATCTATATTTGGATTATTGTGGGCCTTTCAATTGCAAACTGTCAGATAGTCGTTGGAAGGTTTGGATATTGTGTTTTTCTTGTATGTACACTAGAGCCATTAATTTCCAGGTATGTTATGATATGTCCGTATCAGAATTTTTAAGGGCATTTATGATACATGTATTTGAGTTTGGATTACCCCAGTTAGTTATTAGTGATTTGGGGACTCAGATTATAGCAGCTGGAAATAAAATAACTTTATTTTCTTAACGATCCGCAAACGGATGAGTATTTCAGGGAGAATGGCATTAATAAGATTAAGTTTGAGAGTTACTTTAAAGGGTGTAGTTCCCTTGGCTCTCTGGTTGAAACTTCAGTAAAAATTACAAAACAAATGATAAATAAGAGCATCGGGACTAATATTCTTGAATTGAGAGATTTTGAATTTTTTATATGTCAAGCTAGAAGTTTGGTTAATAAGAGACCCATTGCATTCAAGGAATCTTTGAGAGATCAGGACCTTCATACACTAAGTCCCATAACCCCAGAGATGCTGCTTAGAGGCTATGAAATTGTGACTGTCAACTTGATCCCAGAATTACAATCCTTGCCTGAATTGGATGAATATTCAGACCATACGTCCCCGTCTAATTTGGTGAAGGATAAATATACCAAAATTAGGAAAGTTAGGCATAGACTGGTTGACTTATATCAGAGTGAGTTTATGTCTACTTTGTTGAGTCAGGCAATAGACACCAAAGATAGATATAAACCCTGCAAGCATAATAAAATAGGGGGTGGTGATATAGTGCTTATAAAAGATGCTAATGTTAAGCCTGTAAACTTTCCAATAGGAATTGTTAAGCAGATAATCACAAATAATGAAGGAGAGACAACTGGTGCGGTTGTCCTGAAGGGTAGAACAGCAGAATTAACTAAAAGAAATGTGAGTTGTCTGATACCTTTATTGTTATTTGAAAATTCTTCTGAAGATAAGGACTTAGCAGGTGACCTTCCTAAGATTAGCACTGAAGGCTGCTTTGGAATCTATCAAAAAGACCAAAGACATTTTGTCTGACGATTGATTGAATCTTGCGGTCTTTTTGAATTTGTAAATATTTGTGGTTATTTGCATATATTGGCAGTGATTATTTTTCTTTTTTTTATCTTTATGAATGCATTATATTTTTTTTTCTGGAAATTGTTAAACTTTGTCCGGGGAATGTTAGAAAATATATTATCACTATTGTTTTATATGGTTGAATGCGAGGAAACTGAAGTTTATTCATAAGTTTATGACCGGTATTTGACAACCTTATTTCATCTGAATTGGTTTCCTCCCATTCCCTTGGAATTAAGTAGGAAAATAGATACTGTTTGCTTGTTTTTGCTATTCACAGGAGAACAGCCATACTATGGTTGTTTTGGGTAAATAAAGCTACGACGCAAGGCAGGCAAGAAGTGAAGGGAGTGTTGGAGTGAGGCGTTGAGAGAGGAAACGTCAAGACACCAATGCTCTCATACTGGGTGGCTTTTTATTTTGTACGTCTTCACGTTGATTATCAATTGGATATGCTATTTCCCTTAATTGCATATAAAGGGATTGTTTTTTAACATGGCAGAATAAAGACATCGGCGCCGCCCGGACGGAAGCTACTGTTGCCGACTATCATTCGTATACTAAACGTCAAGATCAACCAAGTAGCACCAAGGATGATTTATAAGGTTGGTCATTAATAATACCAATCATCTCAATGTAATTATGTACTCTTAACAAGCTAAATGTTTTGCATAATTTACTTCGGTGTCTTAGCAGTTAGCCTTAAGAAATTCTTGTGTTTTTTCAACTTGGTTTCTTCAAGTGGGTGGAATATAATGTTTGTAGCCTTCGAGTTAAACTATGTTTTTTATTCAGTATTGTTTAGTTTGTTGAGACAGCTCCCTGTTACTACACAAGTTGTTGCATAGTTTTTCTTCATATTTTGGGGCTTGTGTAGTATTCAACCTTATTATTTTGGTACATTTTCTAATGAAGGTAACTTTTTTGTACTCTCAGGAAATCATGGTTAACAGTGGGTTGGGAACATTCAAACACCGTGATAGAAATGAGGAATTAAAATTTATATTTTAGTATAGCGAATTTTTCTTATCCCAACCAACTTAGTTGTCTACCTGTTGGAATATATATAGATATATTCAAGAGATGCCTCTGGTATTATTGCAGTCAGTCAGATCACCTTTTATTAGGGGCATTTTCATCAACACTCCTAGCTCCCCTTCATCAGATAATCTTATAAGTATTTTATGAGCCACTTATAATTTTCATTACTCCTCGGAAACTCTTTACAATCAATTTCTGTCTTTGTCTCTTTGCCATAGTATCTCTAGTATCTTTTGATATCCCTAGCTTTTTCCTTGTAACTTCATGCCCCATAACCTCACTACCACCTAACTGATATATGTTCTTAATTCCACACAATTCTTCATTAACTTTTCTACAAATCAAGACTTACCTTCTATAGCAAATGATTCACTGTGCTTATCTTCTTGAACCTTAGTTGTATCTAACCTAGGTATTCTATCTACTTTTCGTTTGGGCGTTTTAAGTTTAAATTTCAGTGTGGCAATGTGGAACCAGTGATCACTAGTAATATCAGGACCTCCATAGCTTCTTACAGTTCTTAGAGTCCTCCTCCATCTCCTTATTGAGAGTTATTTGATGAATTTGAGCCTTGTAATTTCCACATGGTGAAGTCCATGAATATTAGTGGATGTCTTTGTGCTGAGAAAGAGTACCTCCAATAACAAGATTGACTGCCGAGCAAAAAGTTATAAAATGTATTATATTTTCAGTTTCTACTTCACCAGGCCTCAACACTCATCAAATTCTCTATACCTTGATTATTCTATCAAAATTTAGCAATTGGGTCACCAATTCCAGTTTTCATATCTCTCTCTGGAATCTCATTTATTACACTCTGCAGTTTTTCATAGTATTGGAAGTGAACGCAGCTCCTTATTGGCACAATGAAATCTGAAATTAAAACTTAAAGCAAGAAAAAGGAAAAATAGAGTGCATAGGTTTCATATTCCTAAGATTCTAGAAGATAAGCATGAAGAATCCTTTGCAATTGAATGTAGGAGTCTGTTACGTTATGGAAGTAACATAAGATGAACAAAGTTTGAAACATTTCTTTCCATGATTCGTAAAATGTATTCAAAATCATCCTTTGAAATATTGTAATTTTTGAAGAAAAAAGATAACAGAATACATTTCCTACCTTAAAATACACATTGGTCATAAATTTAGGAAATTATTCCAATCTTAGCCTAGAATATGACAATTATGACAGTCCCTTTGCAATGATGACCTAATTCATAATTTGATAAAAAGTAACATAGATATATAATGAATGGGTACAGACATTCATGCACAAAGAAAAAGATAGCCTAACATTTGATTTAATCATAGATGGGACAGATATATTAGTAGTAATACTCGTTGTACTTTACACAGAATGTCTACATGGATACTCTACACCTAGAGCTTTGGAAAATATTACTATTATACTAATTGACACAAAACGAACTCATAAAAGACCTGAAAAATTACCGCAGTGTAATATATAAAATACAAAGATCATATTAGTCAGAATAGAATGACAGGCAAATTTTAATCAAGCAAGATAGAAAACAGGATTTAGAAGTGAGTAATCACCTTACCATATCCATGTAGTTAACCATTTGAAGAAATATTAACATATTAAGAGAAATCCCTAAGTAAGACGTTTAGAGGCTAAGAAAAATTTTTGATTCTATCAAAACTTCAGCAGCAATGTGAGCCCTTCAAACACATGTCCATAAAATTCATGTTAGGACACTTATTTATCTATCTATCTATCAATCTATCTATCTATCTATCTGTCTGTCTATCTGTATGTGTAGATTGATAGATAGATAGATAGATAGATAGATAAAGTACAAAAATCATAAAACTATATAAAGGCAGTGAGAAAATTCCCTTGGAGGAAGGAGTCAGAGAGGAACATTTCCTCTCAAGGATATTTTTTAAGCTTCTAGATTGGGAAAATGTAGGTATTAATATCAACCTAAGGTGATAGAAGATTTGAATAAATAAAACATAAATGTTGGACCGAGAATGAATATGAGTAGCACTAGATAATGTTCAATGAAAATATATAAAAACTAATAATGGTTATGGTAAATTTTAGAGATTGTTAATGAATGTACATATCTAACACATATCTCGACTGTTTCCCCTAGGACATAAACCAAAATCAAAAAAAGGATAAGCTTCTTATGAAAAACTTTTGGTAAAGATAATTAGATTAGAAAATGCAAAATATCACTTTCTCTAAAAAGAAAATTATTTAATCAGATGGTGCAAGTAGTATTACGTTATGAATTAGAAACCTGGAAACCTACAAAAGCATTAGAGCCTTAGTTAGTTGCATATCAAAGATATATGGAACGAATAATTATTTGAATAACGCTGACAATCAGATGAGAAAAAAAAAATATGAAAGAAAACTAAAATAGAGGAAATGTTATCATCGTATAAGAAAAAAAAATGGACATGGCATAGGACATATAATGAGCAGGGCAGGTAAAACTGTATATGAACATTAATAATAACACTATATGTCCCTAGAGATCTTAAAAGAAACAAGGAAGGCTGAAAAGTCTATGGATTGACGAACTAAGAATGTTTGAGAATGTGGACTGGCATAGAAAGACCATAACGAAACGGGAATGGAAAGACATGCCTGAGGCTTTTGCTCTTCCATGGAGTGTGATGTATGTTGTTTTCAGTACATAAAAAAAAGAAAAAAAAAACACAAATATCACAAACCAAATACCTTTATTCTACAAAAAATAATAACTTTTTTTTCCCATCAAAGACAAAAATTTCCTCCTCGACTTATTTGAAATATATCAGAGGATTTGAGGCTGGGTAATTTTGTACGATTCAAACCCCTGGAAAGAAAATTTTTCGTTATAATTATCTACAAAACTTTGGAACGAAAATTTTTGGTCTTTATTTATACTTTATATGAAAAAAAATAAAAAATAATGTTTTGTTCGACTTCCAGGTGTCACCAATTCATTTTTTTTTTTTAGTTGTATATTTGTGGGATAATTTTATATTGAAAGGCTTTGAGTCCTATTTCAACAGTGTCTCACGCAGTTAAAACAAATATCTAATGCAGCATCTTTTTTCGTGTAAGACTTTTTATTTAGTTTTCGAAATTATTTTCAATCTTCATAACTGGTATTTGATCGAATGTATTCAGTCAATTCTTTTATCCTTTTACTGTTCCGAAAGTGTTTTTATCATTTGTTCTCTATGTAAGACCCAGATTTTTCTCTCTCTCTCTCTCTCTCTCTCTCTCTCTCTCTCTCTCTCTCTCTCTCTCTCTCTCTCTCTCTTTCTCTCTCTCTCTCTCTCTCCCAACTGGTGGAGATACTTGGGTGTGAGGAAACCTTAGAACAGAGAAAGAAAATATGTCAACACCCCTTGTTCCGGTAGTGTAAAGATCAAAGTGCGTCTCCTTCCTCCTATTTTCCTGAATTTTCCACATTTGACATTTTATGATCAAGATATACCCACACAGAAAAGAGCTGACGCGAACTCCTGCAAGAAAAGGCAGGAAGGATTACTTCCGGCATCAAAGTCAGTGGTTACAATTCAAGAGAAAGCAGAGATTTAAGCATTTGTATTGAGGAGACTTAGACTTTAAATGATCCTAATCATGAAAAAGAAAAAAAAATAAGTAAAAAAGAGTATGCCAAACAATCTCATTAGTTACTGAGAAAAACTAGACAGGAAGTCCTTTGCGAGACAATAGAACCAGTAGAGAGAGTATTCTTAGCTTAAGAGAAAAATCGATTGATATTATTAAAATATCAACTGTGAGTACCTAATTGTATAAAAATAATTGTTATATTAAGAATATATTCGTTCAAAATCCCCCCCCCCCCCACCCCCTTAATACCAAAAAATAATTGACCGGTAATTAATTCTTGGCTTTTTATTTCCTTGTTCCTTTTTCTAAAGTTCTTTAATAAACTAGATACGATTGAATTCACTTCCTGAGTTTATGCAATGATATGAAAGCCAATAAATAGAAGAGTCTAAATAAGGAACCAATCGTTGTCTTCGTAATAAGTTACTTAAAACATATTGATTTTACACCAATCTAGCATCCTGGATTTAGCTGCCATCTTGAGAAAATGATCGAAAATTTCTATGTTGATAATTTATCGACAAAAATATATATATATATTTTCTTTTTTTATAAAAACTGAAAAGAGACGATATTGAGGAAATGCTTCAGATGCTTTCTGAGGATGACAATGGAAATGTTAACAGGAAAGGGTGGGAAAGCACTAATAGACTATACAATTAATTTAAAGGATAGAAATCATTATCAATTAGTAGAACTGAAATGTGTAAAAGTGTATGAAAAATTTAGGAAGGTGTATACGAAAGAAAAGAGTGCTGAAATTTTTTCAGACAGGACAAAAAACTCTTCGAGTTATTACGACGTTTCTGAAAAGTTTAGCGTTGGAAATTTTTCTTTACGATTGTCTGTTTGAGGAAAACAAGAATCACGTAAGCTTTGGAAAAATTAATAATCCAATAAACAGTTAAGTAATCGTGCGTATATGCATCTTGAAGACACTCTTCATGTTAAGGACACTATTTTGTAAGCAGGGGAAACAAGAAGTAATGAGTGAGGAAAAACCGTAGCAATTATAAATGTAATGTAGCTGATATAGTTGCTTCTGTGGCAAAACATCATTCAGCTTGCAACGGAAAGTTTTACCCTACATCATCTGATATGTAACATGGTGGTCCTAAAAGTTCAATAGCATTTAAGTCAATGACTAGTATTTCTGAGTACTTGTAGAAAAATTAAGAGGAATTCCTTTTTATTCTATGTGAGATTTTTAGGTACAGGAGGGTAGGCTATCATCTGTAAAAAAAAATAAGTTTGAACTGACAGACAGATATGGAAAAGAAATTGAAGTTTCTTTGAATAAGATCAGAAATCCATAGTTTGGTTTCCATGGATACGGGATCAAAATTCTGACTGATGATTGACATGAAAAACACAGAAGTCATGACAAGAAAGAAGAGTGGCTTTGGATTGTAAAAACAGACGTTAAAATCATCCATATGCCCTCAACAGCCTTGTTATGAATATTTTCTGAAAAAAAAAAAAAAAAACGAGATATGAAATAAAAAA
>NC_090741.1:129905685-129915685 GCF_036898095.1 Palaemon carinicauda | reverse complement strand
CATATTCTATTTTCTTGAATCGTAACAGAAGTAAGGAACCATGGTCATATTTTATTTCATGAACTCTCATAGCAATTCGTGGTGGTTAACATTTTTTAATGCATGCTTTCTTTTCAAACCAGCATAAATTCTCGCACCCTTGAAGTGTTGATTGATTTGAGGCTCTCTGGCATCCTGACATCGAAGGTCATTGACGCCGTTGAAGTGTTGAAATACAAGAGAAAAACCACTTAAATGCGATGATATAAAGATCTGATGCGTAGTAAATGAAAAAAAAAATGCTTTTACGACAAATGCTGTGTTACTTTCTTGCAGAAAGAAAGTAAACTTGTATATAATGAGGATTATTTTATTCTTTTATTTCGTATTCATACGGTTAGGAATTAACCACACACCTCATAGGGGAGCAGGCACCTTTGATTGAGAAACATCGAGTGAGATCAATCAAAACTTTGTTGATACCATTGTCATGAATTGTGGTTATTAGGGATCTGTCAATTTACTATTTAGGTTTTGTTTTTGGTTCAGTTTGTAAAGAATGAAGCTATTTTTTAGTTATGTGATTCATAAAATTCTGACAATTGGCACTCAAATTAGTGAATATGATATCACTAATTACCAAATCTTTGTTACCTTGGACAATTTTGACAAGGGAAATTTTATTTCTGCAATAATTTTATAGACTTGCAGTAGATACCTGTATATAACAGGAAGAAATAAGTCTCTAATTTTGATCTTACACTTTTCTTGCATATTGGTTTGGCTTTGAAATGGCGGAAAACCACCTAATTTCTCAAAACTTGAGGGTTATCGATTCTTTGGTCAATTAGTATCTATATCTAAAACCAGCTCAAGCCACGTCTTTAGCCTGGACTGTACATGTATATGTTGCCCATAAATTCTACACTCCAAGTTTTGTATGTGATTTCTTTATTAGTCATCATGGCTAAAAATTAGCAATGCTAATAATTGATTATTCTAGACTGAAAAGAAACTATAGGATATCCTAAACTGGTATAAGATTTGCATATATAAATTAGTTAAGTTACCAGGATTATTTTTTTTTAACATGGCCATCATTTCAATTGGTTGCTTTTTATGCCATAGTGCATGTAAAAAAATAATGAATGAATAGCAATTTGATTTTTTTCATGTTAAATTATATATAACGAGACAGAATATATGTAACCATATAATTGGATATATATCAGGTTATATCCCATGTAAAAATAATAAATAAATAACAAAGGAAACAGTTTTATGGTACACATAACATGCATTATATTGCACGTAAATATAAAGATTTAGAATACTTATAACAGTGTTACAAATGAATGACCTTGTCAATAGCTATTCCAACCTTCGTGGGCATCTATCACCTCGTTTAGACGTGTAGGTATGGAGGCCAAAAGTCGTTCGCAAACTTCTCTCACGGATTGGTCAATAGCATCACATTTCCGTTCTGGTCCCATCTTTATTTTCTGCTTCATTATTCCCCACAGATTCTCAATAGGGCTTATATCACAGCATTTGGTAGGCAGTCCATCATCAGAATTTCAGGGTGCCTCCTGAATCCCTCGGTCAAAATGTGAGCTGTGCATATACAGCTATTGTCTTGGGAAAATATGATGGGCTGGGTGTTGGAATTGCCATGGCTCTTACTGTTTGCAGCGTCACATCATCAAGAAAAGATATATATTTCCTGACGTTCAAGGTACCGTTAATTATTACTAATTCCCCTGGGCCATAACTCGACCTCCATCCCCAATAACTTACCCCAACCTTCCCACTCCTGGCTCTCTCCTGAATATTGTTTGCATTGTATCTTATGCCGATGCAATGCCAGACATGCCTTGCTCTAGCCTCAACTGACGTGAAATAAGTTTCATCGCTAAATATCAAATTTTTCCAAAATTCAATATCTTCAGGTAGATGTTGCAGAGCAAAGCCCAGACGAAGCCCAGACGGGTGTCACAGTGCCATTCCTCAAGCTGTTCTTTGACAGCTATAACATGACAGCCGATCGAGTGCTCCCTCAGTCGACGTCTAGTTGTCGGTGCAATACACAGGTCTGTGCAGTATACAGAAGATGAACTTCTTGTGTGATAGCTATAGATGCTCTCATTGGGTTAGCTGTGGATACTGCCATGATTTGTTGGTGTTGTTGTGAAGTTGTTACTCGAGGCCGTCCTATCCTTCGTCTCTTTGCCAATTTTCCTTCTTCCTGCCATCTTAATATCCACCTCTGGTCTGTGCGAGTTGACACTCCAATGCTGATAGCAATATCTCGGGTCGGAACACCACGCTCCCACTCACCAACGATCCGGCCTCTTTGAGTTATACTCTCAACAGAGTTGTCTTTGTTTGCTACTGCCATTTCTACAAATATTGTCATGTATATGAATATTATATATGGATCATATAGCAAAATGTCATATATTGCAACAATTATTCCAAACAAACAATACAGATAAACAAAACTACTGAAACTAACACCTACCTATTACAAATACTCCTCAATACCAATGAATTATTTTACACAATAGCTGAAAACATTTGGCTATCAAGACCACTGGCTTTTGGATTTCCCATCGTTCTTTGCAGTGTTGCACGTCACCTCGGGAGCCAGGACCCACCCTCCCCTCAAAACTGTCGTTCAGAATTCAAACCATGATATAAATAATATTAGAACCAAATATGGCAGTTTTCATTGCAGGTCGGAATCATTGATATTGATATTAATTGTTATCAATAAGGGTATTACCATCATCATCCTCATCATTTCATAAATGTTAATAAGCAAACCTCGTCAAGCCATACATTAATAAAAAAAAAAGGCCTTAGCCGGCCGGCCCCTTTAAGATCACCTAATTGCCATCTCTCCACCATCATCTTTAACCCCCACCTGGTTATATCGTTTTACCCCTCTCCCCACATGTTCATGTTGGAGGTTTAAAGGTCTAACAGTTTTGTTGAGATCCATCAGGTGGAAGTTTTTTAGAAAATGAAAACCAAAATACTAAGGTGACAATGTTTCATAAATTATGCTTTTCAAGTGTATACAATTATTTCAAAACTATAACCAGAGAAGTAACTATGCAAAAGACCGATTGAACAGATATCGCGAGTAATGGATTTCTTGAAGAGCTTACCAGGGGAACACCTACTGTATATGGTGTTGTACATCAGGCCATGAAAAGACAAATAAAATCGTAATACGAAAAGTCAATGCTAAACTCGGACCTTTGAGCATTGAGCAATTGGAAGTGAGCAAATTGCCCAGATAATTTGATTGATTGATTGATTCATTAAGTTTTCTGTCATCCTGACATCTAAGGCTATTGGTGCCGAATCAGATAATTTGAGTAAACAATGTGTTAATAATATAATCCTTTATACCCTGCATCCTATATACAACACCATCATTATATTAACGCACCAATGAACACTTTTATTGCATGCCATTTCATATATTTTATTTTCACCAATCATTTCTGAAACAATATGAATTATGTTAACTGATGATGCATTTTAAATCCCCAACCTTAAACTAATATAATTGAAATAGCAAATAATACTATTTTCTCTAAGTAGCCCGTACTAAATGCTGAACCCAACAACACCAAGCTACGTGGCTCATGATCGAAATCAAAGGAAAGAGGAAAGTAAACAAGTAAACCTTTAAACCTCATCACCTTCGAAATTTTGAACCGAGTCCATTTATTAATGATTGGTGACCCAATAGGTGCTATTTGAAATGATAAACCATCAACGCCTAAATATGTTACGTACAGTGTGTATGTATGTATATATGTATATAAAGAGAGAGAGAGAGAGAGAGAGAGAGAGAGAGAGAGAGAGAGAGAGAGAGAGAGAGAGAAGGGAGGGGGGGGGGTGATTAGCTGCTTAGGAAAATGCAAACAAAGGATATTTTGGTGTGATGAATATTAATATGAATGGTCAGTTCCAAAAATATTCCAGAATTTTTTTTTAAAAAATTTAAATAAAAACTTAAGATAAAAACTCTTGATGAATTATTTTTTAAAGTAATATTAGAGTACAGTTCTTAAAAGAATAAAAATGTTCTTTCGTTTTTCATATATATATTTCAGTCATCATTGCATTTGAGTGATATTGGTAATTTCCCTCCTCCTCGCATTCAAACCATCCTAACGATGTCTCAGTTGTTTAAAATCGGCCACTTTCAGGGCAAGAAGGGCATGATCTCTCCAAGTCAATTCTGGCCAGGTGACACCAGTTTTGTTTTTGGGTGTACACACACACACACACACACACACATATATATATATATATATATATATATATATATATATATATATATATATATATATATATATATATATATATTTATATACATATATATATATATATATATATATATATATATATATATATATATATATATATATATATATATATATATATATATACATATATATATATATATATATATATATATATATATATATATATATATATATATATATATATATATATATATATATATATATATATATATATATATATATATATACATATATGAATATTTTGTAATGCATCTTGAGATTCCTCAAAATGATAATTTTTGGTATATTTTCCTATAAGCTTTTCTTGAAAATATATAAGTTTCATAGTATCATACCGCATGCCTTTCATTTTCAGTTACCCAGTTGGACTTTCGACAAAACCGTCGAGGTGAACGGACGGTAATTTCAGAGCTCCGTCATTTCAGCTTCCTCGTGGTGTTTTGCCGAGGAATGTGTATGAAGTGACAGTTGATATATCGGGCAAGGGAATTTTGGTGTGATGTGTAGTAGTGTTTTTAAAAGCAAAGTTTAAGAGGTGGGAAATGCCGATGCCGTACGGTCAAGGAAAAGACATGGCCTCGGGTGATGTTGACGCCACAAATACGTCTTGTCAGACGTAAGATGAGTGGTTATTCTCCACCCCCTAGGAGACAGTACTCCATAGGGATACTTTTCTCTTTTAACCCTGACTATAGTGAAGTGTGATGTAGTTTTTGATATATTGAAAATTGATCATAATGATATAGTTGGTTTTCAACAATTAAGTAAATCAATTTTTTTTTTTAAATTTAGTAATTCTGTCGCTTTCCAGTCCTTTTGTGAAAGTTACGACGAGAAAGATGTTGATGTTGGAGATGGTAGATCTGTCAGAATTATGTACTTCAGCAGACAATATACATATGTGTCGATTCGCTAGGCTCCCTTTGATATGGAAAATGCCATTTTGAGAGTATTCTCGGGAATTATGAGAACGTTTTTGGAATAAGGTGGAACAGGTTCTCACATGAGAAAGCAGAGAGATTGTTATATGGCACTCGCACAACAGGGATGGAATTGAAGTAGAGTATACCTTCGTCACTGAATATCCAAGGACATAATGTTGTCTTATACTAGAGTGGACAGAAAAAAAGCATGGTACAAATGTGGTAAGGAGAATCATATGGCTGCTGAGTACAGTTATGAACTGGATGGCAAAATTAACGTATATAGCAGCACTGATTTTCCCAAGATTCAGGCTAAATGGAATAGGGCCACTAATGTAGAAGAAAGTAGGGGAACTGGAACGTCTATGAATGACGGCAATGGAGAGGAAGTTTCAGTCACCAGTAATGTGGAGGAACATGGAACAGAAAACAAAACGCAAGGACATGGAACGGAAAACAAAACGCAGGGACATGGAACGGAAAACAAAACGCAGGGTCATGGAAAGGAAGATAAAACTCAAGATAGCCAGCACGTATGTAAACTTCCAGGTAATATGACTTTGAAAGAAACACAACGAGCTGAAGAGGTAGAACAAGGGGAAGAGGAAGAACCACGCCTGAAGTACAAGCAAGAGGAATCGGTTGAAGAAAAAATTGAAGTGTTAAGTGGCAGGCAGGAGGAAAGAAACACAGAAACAACTATAATAATAGCTGAAGTACTGAAATGCATAGAGAGGATGCTGGTAGTGGTATAGATTAACAAAAAATTTCTCAGTTAAGCGTAAATGAAGACGACAAAGAAATGTGCAGAGTTAAGTAGGCTGAACGAGACGGAAAATTGTAACGATAAACAGACAATGGAAGTAATTGATGAAGTAACGGATTCAGAAGACAAATCAACTAGTGGATTTATAGATAATTCAGCAGTTGCTGAAGATAGCGGTAAGGAACAGCAGTGGGTGGTAAGAGACAAGAAAGGGGGTAAACTTAAAATGAGAAATAATAAAAGCAAGAAACTGAATAGCGTAAAGAGACGGAAATTGATTGGATAACTGCCGATGTATTAATTTGCTTAACTCTTTTTTAAATATCATGGCTTTGATTGTTTCAACATTAAATATTAATGGATTAAAGGATGAAAGGAAGAAAATTTAACTAGTTTCATTTGCAATATTTTCCAAATTAGACATTGCAAGAACATAACATTAAAGACGTACACACCTTAGATCACTTGAGTAAAGACTATAAAGTGTTCATAAACCACACTAATTGCTTAATGGGAGGGATTGCCATATTAGTCAACAAGCGTTTATCGCCCACTGCGGTTATAGTCCAATAGGTGGATCATGAGGGAAGAGTTCTAAGCTTACGCATAAGAGTCGGTGGAGAGGTACACAGTACTTCATTTACTAAATGTCTATGCCCCTTCTGGGTCGAATAAGAGGAGAGAGAGGGAAGAATTTTTTGATAGGCTTCTTTATTTTTTGAGACAATCTCGAAAATATAATATTCGAAGGAGACTTTAATTGTTGTATAACTCACTTAAAAGATGTAAGTACCTGGGATAAATCTTTGGTTTCCAAAAATCTTAGAGAGTGGATTAGTGGGAACGGCATGAAGAATGCCGCCAAGGAAAACTTAATAACCTAATATACTTAAGTTAAGGAGAAATATGCTTCCTGCTTAGATAGAGTCTATGTAAACAGTTTGTTTAATCACATTATTTCTTGTTCCACTGTACCCGTCACATTTTCAGACCATTGTATGGTGATTGCTAGTTTTGACTGCTTGGCAACCAAAACGGGTAAAGGTACTTGGAAATTAAATGTCGGCATCCAATCAAAGAATAAGGTTAAAGAAAATTTTCAAACGCTGTAGCAGTTTTTAAAAGGAGAGAAAAATAAATTCATCGACATTAATAAATGGTGGAATTATTGTAAGGAGAATTTTAAAGTGTTTTTTATTAAAATGTCTAAGAAAATCTCAGCAGAGATATGGGTTAATAAACTTAATGCAACACAGATTAAAAGCATTATACCAAATCGCCAATTCTAGAAGTACAGATTTTGAGGCGATCATTTCTTTAAGGAATAAAATTGAAAAGATGCAAAACAAAATGTGTGAGGCAGTAAAATTAAGGACCAGAATCAAAGACAATTTGGAAGTGGAGAAAATTTCAACTCATTTATTAGAGAGAGAGAAGAATGCTGGAAGTAATCACTTGAGGCAGAACATTACTGGGAAAAATGGTTATGTATATTAAGATCCACTGATGCAATTTTAAATTATGCAAAGGATTTTTACGAACAGTTGTACAGCCAAGTAGAAGGAGACTGTCGGTATCAAGAGAAACTGTTGAACTTATGTTGTAATCAATTAAATGATATAGACTGTGAAAATTTAGATTATAGTGTAAGCAAGTTTGAATTAGGAGGCGTAATACAAAATTTAAAGACAGGGAATGTACCAGGATTGGGTGTATTACCATCAGAGTTTTACAAAGAATTTGGGTATGTAATTAGAGATGATTTTTAGGAGGTTGTGAGGCATGTTTTAGACAGCCAACAGGTTTGCTCTTTAGAAAATCTGGGTATAATAAGACTGTTGAGCAAAGGAGGTGATAATCGTGGACTACAAAATTATTG
This sequence comes from Palaemon carinicauda, assembly GCF_036898095.1. Classification (NCBI taxonomy): domain Eukaryota; kingdom Metazoa; phylum Arthropoda; class Malacostraca; order Decapoda; family Palaemonidae; genus Palaemon; species Palaemon carinicauda. The sequence goes on along the minus strand of NC_090741.1, from coordinate 129,907,789 downwards.
CTAAATTACTAGCCAATAGATAAAAGAATGTAATGCATAAACTAATATCTGTGGAACAATTTTGTAGGGTTAAAGGTAGATCAGTAGTGACTTGTAATAATATCAGGGATATTTATAATTATACATTTGAAAAGGATCTTGAAATGGCAGTTCTGAGATTAGACTGGACTAAAGCTTTGGATACTCTAAATCATGATTTTTTTTTGTTTAAGATTATGGATAAGTTAGGTATTCCAGATATGTTTAATAAACGGATAAAAATATTATATGCTAACTGTCGTATTGTTTTATGTATAAATGGGGTGTTGAGTGATGCTTTTCCAGTAATGAGATCTGTATGGCAAGGATGTCCCCTTTCTATGCTGCTCTGTATAATTTACCAGGAACCCTTATATTTAAGTATTAGGAGCAACAAAACCATTGTACCACCAAGGCTTCCAAATGGACGGAACATATGCTTGCAAGGCTTTGCTGATGACTCCTCTGTTTTTGTATCTGAAGAGCAATCAATTGTTGAAGTTTTCGGAGAAATCAAAGTTATTGAAAAAGCAAGTGGTGTAATTTTAAACAAGAGTAAAAGTAGTATTACTGGAGTTGGAAAATGGCATAGTAAAAAAGATTAGCCTACTAATTGGTTAAACACAGAAAGCAATTTCAAGATCCTGGGTATTTATTACCGCGAAAACGCAAAAAGGACAATAGAAATAAACTGGAATACAGTTGTACATAATTTAGAGAAATCAATAAACATTTTTTTGAATAGACGTTCTACCATTTTTCAAAAAGCTATTATTGTGAATTCCATTTTATTATCAAAAGTTTGGTAATTATCTCATACGCTTCCGTTGAGTAAGATCTACTCACTGAAATTATATTCCTTAATTTTCAGGTATCTGTGGCGTGGTAGTTATCAGCCCATCCATAGAACAACCTTGTTGTTGCCCAAAAGAGTAGGGGGATTAGTCATAACAGACGTGTTTCATAAAGCAGCCGCAATTTTAACTGCCCGAGTCTTAAAGAATCGCTTAAAGGAAGACTCTTCAATATTTATTACTGTATATTGAGACTTACATATTTAATAGAAACAGAATGTTTTAGTGAGTTATCATATGGATCTTCCTTGTATTATTCTGGTGTGATAAAAAACGTAATAAAAATAAGTAGACATAAGAAATTTCCCAACAAGAAAAGCAAAGATGCATATGAGACAATAAATTTTATCTCACAACCAGTAGTAGAAGCAAACTACCCGTTGTTACATTGGAGTGGAGTATGGGAGAACGTCAACAATTCAGTTATAGGATTAAGAGGAAGAGAAGTTATGTTTAAGTACTTACATGAAAGGTTACCTACTAATGAAAGACTCGATATGTTGGGAATTAGGAAAGATGGTAATTGTGTTTTATGGCTAAACAGAATATACGTTGCATATATTGTACTTTTGTAAAAGATTTAAAAATGTATTTCAATAGTTTAAGAGTAAATTTGAGGTTTTGTGTTTTGTAGAAGGTAAGGAATGGATCAGATTATTGATGTTACACATTAAAACTGAATGTAAAAAAAGATAGGAACACAGCAATTCGTCTAATTTGTAATTATGTTTACAGCATATGGATAAGCCGTATGCAGAAGCTTACTGAAAATAATACTATTGGTTTTCTTGGAGGAAGATTATATTATGTGAGATATTTTGCGTCAATTTCGTATAGGGAAAAGTTGAAGAAACTTGTTACAAAGGAATTCCTGTGTTCAACTATTTAATTGACAAAATGTAAATATTGTCTTTTGTTATTTCAAATAAAAGTTAAAAAAAAAGTTACCCACGCTAACACTGAACAGAGTAAGAATTTAATAATTTTGTTGAAAATTGTATTAATTTCCATAAGCCCAATAATTTACCATAGCATTTTTTAAAGAAAGTAATCATATAAAAATGGAGAATTTTACTACATTCTTAAATAATCTCCGTTTGGTTTTGATAGTAAAGCATGATAATAACAAAGATTTTTACTCTCAAACTACGTTACATGTTGTAACAAACATAATGGGCGTTTGAAATATGTAAAATCATTTCAGAAATCTGTGATATCAATAAATAGAACAG
>NC_090741.1:129883185-129900685 GCF_036898095.1 Palaemon carinicauda | reverse complement strand
TCAGCTGGCCTTTCCTGATTGTCGATATCAAGATACCACTCCTGGATGTAGAATTTCTCTCCCACCATGGTCTGCTAGTAGACGTGCGTCGCAAACTACTTGTCGACCAAGAGACCTACCGATCCCACCTAATCTCCTACGGGCCCAGTATTCACCCTGCTTATGCTTTGTAACACACAGCAAGTACAACCGCCTCTTGCAAGAGTTCCCCGTAGTCTTCAAGCCTGTTCTACGACAATTGGAGGGAATTCAGCCCAACCACGGGATATATCACCACATAACTACAATGGGCTCACCCACTCACTCCAAATTAAGAGGTCTGTCACCACATCAACTACAGGATACTAAACATGCTTTCCTCAAGATGGAGCTACTGGGAATGTGTAAAAAGGCATCCAGCCCATGAGACACAAAGCTACACATGGTCAAGAAACCCGACGGCAGCTGGGGACCTAGCAGTGATTATAGACGTCTGAATCTGGTTACAATACCTGACAACTACCCCCTGCTCAACATGTGGGACATCAGCGGAACCCTCCACGTGGCTACAATTTTCACCAAAATTGACCTGCTGAAATAATACTTCCAGGTCTCGATAAATCGCAACATCAATCCCAAGACAGCTATAATAACCCTGTTCGGATCGTATGTTTTCGCATACTCAACATTCGGTCTTAGAAACATTGGGGCAACCCCCCAGCACCTAATAAACAACATCCTGGGTGACCTACCTTTCTTTCTGTGGTGCGTATGTCGACTAAATCCTGGTGTTCTTCAAGTCCAAGGACGAAAATTTTCAGCACGTAAGAACAGATTTGAAACGACTACAAGAAAAGGGCCTCAAAATGCATTTTGACAAATGCATTTTCCAGGGATACGAATTGTCAAAGGAGGAGGTGCGCCCTACGACATCGTAGGTCGACGCAGTCAGCAAGTTGCTGATGCCAACCACCGTAAAATGTCTACAAGAGTTCATTGGCATGATGAATTATTATAGGAGACTCCTCCCCAACATCGCAGGCATCATGACTCACCTGGTCAGCGTCTGGAAGTGGAGGCCAAAGAAACTGTAATGAAGTCCTCCTCAACAAGAGGTCTACGAGTGAACAAAGGTCACTCTCTACGGAGCAATGACCCTGTACTGCTAGGACCACAAGGACCCTCTCCAGTTGACTACGGACGTCAGGTACACAGTCTATGGTGCCGTCTTGGAGCATATGGTGAACAGAGAACCATAACCTTTAGCCTTTTTCAGGAAAGAAATTGAAGCCGCCCGAGACACGGTACAGCACAGTCGACCCTGAACTCTTAGCGGTATATCTCACTGTCAGGCATTTCAAGTATCTGCTGAGGGGGACTTTGTTCACCATCCATGTGGACCACCAACCACTGATCCACGTCTATACCAAGCCCAGAGACGCTTAGTCAGCCCGTCAGCAACGTCACCTGGCAGCCATATCTGAATTTTGCTGCACCAACACTTACATGCCAAGGAACAAGAACCTGGTGGCCGATGCCCAATCATGGATAAACATCAACTCCATCCACATCAGGGTGAACTACAATGACATTGCTCGCGACCAATCAACTGACCCCGTATTGCAGACGCAAGAGACTCTCCGACGTCGTTGCAGTGAGAATACATTGAAATAAACCTTATTGACTCTAAACTAGTGTGACACAAGCACGGGCAATCCCCGACCTCTCATACCACAATCAAGGCAACGAGCAATATTTGATGTTGTCCATGGCCTCTCCCACCAATTAACGAGGATGACCATCAAGCTGATGACAGAAAATTCATATGGCCAGGCATCAGGAAAGACGAACGCAAATGGGCACGAATGTGCACGGTGTGCCAAACCAGTAAAGTAAGCCGACACACCGAGTCGGGATTCGGTACCTTCCCGCAACCCAGACGACGATTCAGCCATATCCACGTAGACTTGGTAGGTCCCCTACCTCCTTCAGGAGGAGCTCGATACTTACTGACTATCATTGATCGCTCAACGAGATGGCTGTAGGCGACACCTATGGTTGAATCATCTGCGGACGTGAGCGCCCATGCTCTCCTCTGTAGCTGGGTCAGTCATTTTTGGATGACTGATGACATGACGACCAACAGAATCCCCCCTCCATCTCGGACCTATGGGTGTCGCTCTCCCGCCTAATGGTAACTAATCTATACAGCATGACGGCCTACAACCCAGCAGAAAACGGCATGTTCTAAAGAAGCCATCGTTCCCTGAAGGCGGTATTAATGGCCGCCAAGTGTACAGATGAACACTAGGTCCATTAACTACCATGGGTCCTCCTTGGCCTCCACACAGCCCCAAGGTCCGACGGCGACGCCTCCCCAGCCGAGAAGTTGTACGGTAAAACACTCATCATTACCGACGAATTCTTCCCCACCGAGCCAGGCTATGACAACATTAGCCTCGTCTGTCTACGTGAGAAATCGGGGAAATTCAAGTCCTGCTGCAAGACATACAGAGACAAAACCAAGCACTACCGACCAACATCTTTAAACACTTGCCCATACATTTTCATAAGGCAGGACGCTCACCGCCTTCCACTGACTTGGCCATACAATGGGCTCTACCGCGTCCTAGTGAGGACAGAAAAGGCCTTCAATATCATGGTGCATGGGACGAAAGATTGGATATCAGTAGACAGGTTAAAACCGGCGCACACCGAAAACAACGACCTTCAAGGCAACAAGGGCTATGACCTCGCATACATCCCCAGAACAAGACAGAGAAAGCCAGGGCATGACACACTAAATGTGGTCCATGAAGACCACAAACAGCAGTCAAACAACATGGACGCCATAAACTACGAATTCCCTGTTTTTATCTACACTTATTTTCCTATTATTTCATTGTAAATGTTGTTTATATCATCATATGCAGAATCATCTCTTCTTTTTATTTTTGTATCATTCATTATTGTATGTTAATGCTGGGCCTTGCTATTTGTAAATATGTTAACATAAAGAAACCCAAATGCCCAGGATAGTTTACCTGTCTGCGGCGGTCAGTCACCTGCCCGAGGGGGTCTTGCTACTTATCCGTCCACAGACCTTTATGTCAATAACCTGTTCTTAGAATAAAGCATCAGTCGGCTATGATCGGTCATTCACCCCTCACACCCTCCTCCTCTCCCCCTTCTCTCCTTCACTCAACAACAAAGCCCTTAGCCTTCCTCGCCAAAAGCTACTTGAAGCAGTAATAGATATGAAAAAGAGCCGGATGAACCGTTACAGTTTAATATCATAGAGGAATGGAGAACATGACAAAATTCCTCGTCTGACTGATTTCCTCGAGCCCAATTCATGGAATATTGAGGCAGTAATTGTACCTTGGAGAGCGGCAGAGGAAAAACTGATGACATTTGATAAAGTTTTCATCATGAAATCACTACCAAAGATTTTCGGAGCTACACAGGAAATGTCTTACAAAATTCTAGCGACGCTGAAAAGGCTGAGGTTCCTTAAAGTGTACACGAAAATATAAATATTGTTAATGATATTGATGTGAGTTTTGCTGAGGGTGAAAGATGGTTTTCAAGAATATATATCATATATTCAGACAAAAGGAGTCGCCTTACTGATAGGAATGTAGCTAATCTTATGATAATAATTTGATTGTTCTCCCGTTTAGCTCATGGGAACCCACACCTTCGGTAAGGACGTGGCTGAGAAAGAAACCACTTTGCTGATGACAGTAGAGTGAAGAATGGGAAAGATAAAGATACTGATGACTTTCAGGTCACCATTTGGAAATATTTAAGGTAAAATATTTCGATTTTTTTCATATTAAAAGATTCAGTAGACATTTATTTTTTATTTTTACCTTGACGAAGAGATGTTTTTTTTTCTTTTATAGAATAGCAGAATTTAATTCCAAAATATAAATCATAATTATATAATTAAATGTTTTTATCTTAGTCTTCTGAAAAATATACATAATCACGAAAATAATATGAAATAATATGCGTATAATTTATGGGAAAAGTAATGACAATTAATAAAAGAACAACTTTCAAACATGTGAATTCAGTATGCTAATAAATCGAGATATACCTTCAGGTTTTTAAGCTCATCCTCTATATTTTACAGTAGTATAGCCTACTGATCTTCATGATAGAGAACGTAGAAAAAAAAAATAATGTTATTATATTTATTCAAAGCTGTTTTTTACTATTATCGTTATATTCACTATTAATTTTAAACTTATACTCAGGAAATAACTCCTTGCTCATATTTTCTTTCATATGATATTATTTATTGTGATAAAAGGTAAAGCAATACTTTATCAAAACATATAAATTCATTTTCTGAAATATTTACGATTTCTTGCAAATAAATAAATAAATAATTTAGCCACATGAAGACGTAAAAGTTCAAGAAAATCAAACCGGCGACTAGATTAAAAAAGGGCCCTTTTATTAGCATGATAATCTATATCTTTTATGGCTTTCATTGCTAATTTGGAGAGTGACTTCCATCTACTAGTCGTCACTCATAGTCATAGAAAGTCAAAACGTGTCGTTTGTTACTTGGTCGTGCATAAGGGCCAAACAAACCTTCACATGGTAGTGGAGATGGCAGTGGTACATAGATATATTTTCATATTATCAAGTTTATCATCAACTCTCTATCATCATGTACTGTTTAAAGATTATTTACATATTTTATTTGTAAAATAGCTCTGTTTGATCATTTCATTTCTTGGAATCCAGGATCAACATTTGGACGTATAATGCAAATTTAACATAAAGGCCTACACATACACATACACACACACACACACACACACACACATATATATATATATATATATATATATATATATATATATATATATATATATATATATACGTATACATATATATATATATATATATATATATATATATATATATATATATATCTATATATATATATCTATATATATATATCTATATATATATATATATATATATATATATATATATATATATATATATAGATATATATATATATATATATATATATATATATATATATATATATATATATATATATATATATATATATATATATATTAAAACACATGCAAACACGTTCACACGCACACACTCACACACACACACACACACACACACACACATATATATATATATATATATATATATATATATATATATATATATATATATATATATATATATATATATATATATATATATATGTAGAATTACATATTTAAATCCATGACCCAAGAGGTCAATATGGAAGTTAGGAGCGAGTGTGAGAAATGCAATAGTCAGTCATGAGCAGGATGTGAAACTCAAGACACTGTTATTCAATTGCAATGTAACATTTTTCATGAAGAGTAAACACAACCAAGCCGTGAGAAAGAGTTGTCCCTCAAACGGATGTAAGTACCTTCCGGTATTAATGTGTTTACACTAAATCATTAAGCGCTGAGATAACTAATTAGACTTTAACATCAATATGGAAATTTTAGTCACTTTCTGGTCAAGATGTCATACAGAACGGTCATCCGACCAAACCATCTATACTCCTGTGATGGAGATGTTAATAACTGTTTTTAAAGAAATAAACTGGTTTAATGTTAACTTACTTAGACTTATTCAGAAGAAGAAGTAACCTACCAAGTCTAACATTACACCACATTGAAGAGACATTTGACTAGAAACCTAATGTGAGTTTATAACAGTACCACGCTAACAATTGGTGGCAGCGAATAAAACTCTAAGAACCAGAGAAAGATCTTCAAGAACCAGCATTCAACATAGATCAACTTTAGTATCATGAGAATCAACAGCAATGAATCTACAATTTTGATGAAGTATCTACGTCCACCAAAGAAATGAAAACATTGAATACCAACAAATAAATGTTATACAAACTGAGGAACTGGATCTTCCATCAACATCTTAAGAAAACCAAGGACTGACATTCAACTTTTATTAAACATTCGAGAATCATATCCAGGAAGCACTACATTCAACGGAAATCAGACCAAAAACATTCACCCAAACATCAATAAGAAGAAACAAACCAGTGAGAGAGAGTAAATGAAGACATTACCCTTCGCCCATATAAACCAAAGCTAAGTACATTTCTTTATTAATTTCAGTTTTAGACAGTGAAGTGTAGTTATCACGAGTCAATCGTCCATTATTGCTGGGGTGAGTTGTTTGTTAATCTTCATTTTTCCTTTCCTTAAAGGAAACTGTATTCAACTTCGAATTCTCGTCGAGAATTTTTTTCCTCTCTGTGCTAATTCCGTTTTCTTTCAGAAGTTCTCGGGAAATATCTTTATATTTGTATCATTGGATTGGGGGATTATGTTATGATCTTTGTTTGAATAGTATTTATGCGTTTACGCAGTGGACGTCTGTATTCATATAGAGATTTTGATAGGATTGCAAGGTATCAAAGAGATAAAAAAAAGTTAAAGTCAACATGGCACCACCTGTCAGCCCAAGTAACCCCACCCCCGGCCCGAGTAACCACATCCCGGCTGCCATTGTTACCTTAGTTAATGCCCGATCATCTATCCTTCCTTTTCAAGGTCGGGTCAACGGCTTCTTACCTTAGAATGTTGAGTCGTGGATTTCTTCCATCGACGCCCATTTAAATGCTAAACAAATTATAGACCCATTTGTGTATTTGAGGGGAGTTTCTTTTCAAGAGGCAGTTACATGGGATGATTTCAAAGTTAGGCTACGTGCGGTCTATGGCGGTGAGGAAGCCTTGGATGTAGTTTTAACATTAAGAAATACACTTAATCAAGCCACTATGACTTGGCTTAATGTTATTGAGAGAGCAGCTCTCATTGCCGATAGGCTAAACGAGTATCAAGATATTTTAGGTAATTCCACTAGGGTTACTAGAGATACAATCTCCGTGAAAGATTTCTTACCATTAATGTATTTAACTTGCACGACACTTATGTTGCCTGAAGCTTTAGTGCGGTGTTTTGATAAAAAGTTAACATCAGCAAGTACAGAATTGGACGTATGTAAACAGATAAAGAAACACATGTCTAAATGTACTGATCTTGATCCCTTGTTTACACAGGTTTTTGCAAAAAATGAAACAAAGCCACAACAAGTAAACGTAGTTAATAATAGTCAAGTCCAGGGAATGACGTGCTATAATTGCAAACGTCAAGGTCACTTGATTGCAGACTGCAGAATGAGATTCTGTTCATTACATAATAGTTCTACTCATTCATATAGTCAGTGCTACTCGCGTAAGACACAACAGAATCATAGAAATACACAGTCAAATCCACAGTCAATTCCACAGTCAGTTCCATATGGAAATAAAAAGAAAAATCCTCAGTTCAATAAGAAGAAACAGCCAAACGTCAATGTAGTTCAGAAACAAACAAACAGTTCTTCGAATAACTGTGATCCTGGGCCGTCTACCCAGAACTCACAAGGTCAAACTAATTTTCAGAATGTGCAGAGCAAAGCAAATACCACATAATTAACTCAAGTGGGGAAGACAGTGATGTTGGGTTATTTAAATCAAAATCAGCAGTGTTAAATAATCCATTTAATGTTTTATTAGATCATTGTGAGGCAATAGATTTTCCTACGAAACACACGACCGAATGAAATAAATTAGTGCATGCTCCCGTAGATTTGCAACAAATTCACACAATAATAAGTCAAAATGAGTTACGACCAACCTTATATGCTGTAAATTTAGAACACCGATCCTTTACATTATTTTTTGACTCTGGTAGTCCACGTAATATCATGGATTTCAGGACACATCATTTGTTGTTTTCGAACTTCCCTATAGAGAAGTCCAGAGTAAGGCTCTTGGGTATAGGAAATAATGAATTATATGTAATAGGAGTAACTCATGTTCAGTTCAAGGTCGGTAAGCGCACGTTTGCCGATACCTTTGTTGTTGTACAAAACATTGATATGTATCCAGCTGTAATTATAGGATATCCGTCTATGGGTAATCAAAACATTATCTTACCCCTGCCAAGCACGGCGTGTATATCAAAGAAAATTCTATAAGTCTTCTAATACCTTAAAATCCGTTTTGGATAAAAAGGAGACGACAAATAAAACAGTGACATACATTGAAGATCCAATAACTTGTCTCACTAATAAAGAAATAATATACGCGACCCAACAGATTTCTCGTTCACCCGTAATATCATCTTGCATGCAATCTATCGAGCCGAACGTACCTTCGAATTTGATAGTGCAAATAAAGAAAACGTTACCGGGATCTGAAATATTAATCCTTTCCGACACTTTGAAATCTAACAGATTGCCGTCACACAAGCTATTTGTACAGTAGGCTCACATCAACAATGTAATATTGAAGTCTGTAATCAGTTAAATACCACTTTAGTAATTCACAAAAATCAACATATTTTCGATGTAGAAGTTTATAAACATCGTATTCTTACCGTTGCTGAAATCAATCACGCTCAATCAGTTGCGGATGAATCCCTTTTGCAATCTATTGAAAATAAAATCAGTAAAGACATTCAAGAAGAAGAAATTCAGCAGAAATTGTTTGAACTTTTAACTAAATATGATGATGTTTTTTCCACTACGGATGGATCCTTGGGAAAGACAGATGTCATAGAACATCAAATAAGGTTAAAGGACAAGCAGAAAATTATTTATGTACCCTCAAACAGTCTCCCTATGAAATTCCAGAATGAGATAAATGATGAAGTAGGTAAACTACTAGAAGGAGTCATTAGGAAATCGAACAGCCCTTATGATTTTCCATTAATAGTTGTACCAAAAAAAAGATCGAACATGGCGTATCTGCGTAGATTTCCGTGGCTTTAATGAGGAAACGATCCCTGATCGATTCCCAGTGCCATGTACTGACGATATTTTATCTTTGTTAGGTTAGAATAAATATTTTACCATTTTGGACTTACTTAGAGGCTTTCACCAGATATCATTAGAAGAAAATAGTATCCCATACACAGCCTTCAGCACAGCCAGGGGACATTATGAATTTTTACGTATGCCCTTTGGTTTACGTTGTGCTCCCATAACATTTACAAGAATGATTAACATAGTGTTTGGAGACTTGCTAGGGGATATATTGCATGCCTATATGGACAACCTTGTAATCTACGTAAACTAGAACTAGTACTACAGAGACTAAGACAACATAACTTAAGGGTAAAGATTAGTAAGTGTGAATTTTTCAAAAAAAATTGGTCTATTTGGGTTTTACGGTGTCTAGCCAAGGTCTTAAAGTAGTCCACGATCAGGTGTCAGCTAACCATAACTTTCCGATACCTACTAATGTCAAGGGAATACAGCAATTTCTGCGTTGTTGTGGATATTACAGGCGTTTTATACGCAATTATTCAATTATAGCCGCTCCCCTAACTGATCTTACGAAGAAGGGCGTAGATTTCATATGGTCTGAGCAGCATCAACAGGCGTTTAATACCTTGAAAGATGAACTGTGTAGTTCTCCTATCTTAAAATTTCCTGACTTCAGTAAGGAATTCTTCATTGCAACAGACGCCTCAGACTTAGGAGTAGGTGGGGTATTGCTTCAGCAATATGAAAAACAATTTTTCCCAATAGCTTTTTATTCTCGAAAACTTTGAAATTCCGAAAGTAAGTATGCAGTAATAGACAAAGAAGGGCTAGCTATTGTTAATTCACTGGTGCATTTTAAGTTCATAATATACGGTTATCCAGTTAAGGATCTTACTGATCATACACCACTAACCGACTTCTTTAAAGGCTTCAGTCACAGCCCCAAACGAACTCGGTGGCATTTGATCATTCAAGACTTTGGCGCGAGAACTGGGTATTTACCAGGGAAAGCAAATATCATTGCTGATGCATTATCATGCAACCCCGTTTCAGCTTGTACGGAGCCTTTAGCTGAATTGATAGATATATCAACATCCATGCCTATTGTTAAAACTATATCTGAAAAAGAAGATCTGGGCTGGAGTGCTGAATTATTACAGACTAAGCAAAGAAAAGATCAGAAATTAGAAAAAATTATAAATGCTTTGGAAGGAAATTGTAAGGAAAGGGAATCTATAAAGTATACGCAGCAGAATTATATAATCAAAGACAATATCCTGTGTAGATCCGTGACAAGGAAAACCCGCAATACACCACATGTGACTAACGACCAGGTAGTAGTACCAAACTCATGGACACCCGGGGTTCTCCATAATGTCACAGAATGCCAAATCATTGTTTTATTGGCATACGTTGCTTACAGATATAAAAAAACACATCGCTAATTGTCGCACTTGTCAGGAAAACAAAGGGCACACGAAAACACCTGTCAGCCTAGGGGCTTATCCCGTGCCCAATTAACCCTTTGAAAGGATATATATAGATTTATTAACAGGATGTTACGGGTTAGACAGATGAAATAAGCACCTCTTAGTAATTGTAGATGCTTTGACTCGATATACAGAATTAATAGCGCTTAAAACTAAAACTGCGATTGAATGCGCTAGGAAGTTTTACGAGTGTTACATTTGTAAACATGGAATTCCTCACATGATAATCTCAGACTCGGGTGGAGAATTTAATAATCACTTTCTTACCTCATTGTTTGAATTCCTTAACATAAAGAAAATCAATACCATGATCTATCACCCAGAGTCGAATGGGCTAGTGGAAAGAGCGAATAGGAAGGTTTTAAACATACTAAGATTACCACTAGGGGGATCAGACCCCAACTGGGATATTGCAATACCTGCGGTACTAAGTACTCTGAATCACTCATATCATCTATCAATTAAAATGTCGCCGCACTAGGCATTGTATGGTACCGCAGTTAGAACGCCTTTCCGTGTATTAACGCCTACAACTAATTTATCAAATCCTTTAAAAGAATGTATAAATGCAAGCAAAAGTTGTTTTGATATCCTTCGAAAGAATTTAGAAGAATCACAAATCATAATTAATGGAATCATGATAAAATAGCGAAGCCAACTAAAACATATACCGTGGGTGATAATGTATACATATAGGTAAATGTACGTAAAGGACTCAATTATAAAATAACACCTAAGTTTGAAGGCCCATTTAGCATTTTGGAAACATTAACGGCCAATAGATTTGGAGTTCAAAACGTATCCCAGCCCATTGATGAAAGATTTATACCATTGGCTCACAGAAGAAATTAAAATAAGAGAGAAGGAAGTGAAGGAATTTTTCTTTATTCTTTATCTATGAAATTTATATGTTAACATTTTTTTTCTTCTTAATACAGGAGTAATTACATATATTTTTCTCGTTACAGGTTTCCAAGATGAAGTTTTTATTGTTAGGAGTGATATTGTTCGCTCAGACATTTTTCTCGTGTGGGACGAGCTCTAAAACTGAAAGTATAGATTTTAACCCTGGATAGGTACGCTCCTAGGACACCCCTTTAAGGGTATACTCGGACGCGAACGACCCCGACGCCAAAAAAAATTCTTGAAAAATCAGTTTTTGCAGTAACCTCCTTTTTTCTTTTGCAAAAAAAACTTCAATGAATGCTTAAAACAACTGTAAAGATAAATACTACTCATCTGCAGAAAAACTATTTATTATAAATATTTTAAAAAATTAAGTAGGAAAAAAAAAGACCTGACATAAAAATTCATAAAAAAAAGTTTATACATATATACACAAATCTTTTTAGGAATTGATTCTTGAATGTTTAGGACACATCTTGATGTATTTTGGATGAAGTCAGACCCATGGAGGTGAAGAACTGAAATGAGAAAAAAAGGGTAACTTTTTTTGGCCAAAAAAATTTGTCCAAATTTCATGAATTTTTTTGGGTACCCAAATGAAATAGGAAGTGGCTAATTTTTTTAGGGAATAAACATATGTTATCTTAAAACAGAATTATGTAAAAAAATCTTCATTATTTTGTAAATTACATTTATATCAGGGGCCATATCTAAAGGTAATTTTTTGAGTACTTAGAAATTTCGTAAAAAAATACATATATTTGATATATAATATGATATTTATGCAGGTAAAAATATACCAAAATATCACAAATTCTATAGGGAACAAGAATATATATAGATAGGGCAGCTTACGCTTCGGATATGTCCACAAAATGGCCGCCAACCACACTGACTCAGACTCCCTAATCTGCCACTTGAAATGTAGGAAGGGTATGTCAATTTCAAGGTGTTATTTACTAATCTAATTATTATTGGATATGCATAAAAATTGTATGGTGGGTTGCTGTATAATTGTTGATTATTTTACGACTATAAAATTTAAATTCTGACCCAAAAAATTTTTTTTGAAGGGAAATAAAATCGAAAAACAAAAATGTAAAACAATATAATATTTTATCTAAAAAAATTTGATGATATTCAATCAAAAAAAAAAAAGTAAACAAAATTTTCCGACAAATTAACATCTAGAGGAATCATTACTCTGTGATAGTTTCTTAGTACGTAGTAATTTTGAAAGAATTGGGAAAAAACGAAAAAAATGGCAATCACCGGAAAATCGAACACATACCTATATATACGCCATATCTGGCTAAAAAAAAGATAGGCATGGGTAGCCAGATCATCTAGAAACACTTTCCAACACTATAAAAATATAAGTTTTGCGACACTACTTGCCAATTCCTTACGGTAACATGACTAAGCAAAAAAATGCAAAACAAATAAAAAGGGGCACTCGCGGAAAAATGGCTAACATTCTAATATACGGCATTTCAGAAAAAAAAAAATTCAGCCACGTGCTAGGCAAACCATCAAGGCACATTTTCCGACAAATAAACATCTAAATGAATAATTACTCTGTGATAGTTCCTTAGTACGTAGTAATTTTGAAAGAAATGGGAAAAAACGAAAAAATGGCAATCACAGGAAAATCGAACACATACCTATATATACGCCATATCTGGCTAAAAAAAGAAGATAGGCATGGGTAGCCAGATCATCTAGAAACACTTTCCAACACTATAAAATTATAAGTTTTGCGACACTACTTGCCAATTCCTTACGGTAACATGACTAAGCAAAAAAATGCAAAACAAATAAAAAGGGGCACTCGTGGAAAAATGGCCATTCTAATATACGGCATTTCAGAAAAAAAAAATTTCAGCCACGTGCTAGGCAAACCATCAAGGCACATTTTCCGACAAATAAACATATAAATGAAATATTACTCTGTGATAGTTCCTTAGTACGTAGTAATTTTGAAAGAAATGGGAAAAAACGAAAAAATGGCAATCACAGGAAAATCGAACACATACTTATATATACGCCATATCTGGCTAAAAAAAAAAGTAGGCATGGGTAGCCAGATCATCTAGAAACACTTTCCAACACTATAAAAATATAAGTTTTGCGACACTACTTGCCAATTCCTTACGGTAACATGACTAAGCAAAAAAATGCAAAACAAATAAAAAGGGGCACTCGCGGAAAAATGCCCAACATTCTCAGATAAAAAAAAAAGACATGCACGTGTTAGCCCAACCATCAAGGCACACTTTCTAACACATAAACATGAAAAAAAAATCAATAATATACGGCAATTCCTTACTACGTAGTAAATTTTTACAAATATTGAAAAAAAACAGAAATTGGCAACCGCAGTTAAATACCCAATATACCAATAACTACGTCGTATCTGACAAAAACAAAATCACGCATGGGTAGCCAGATCATCTAGACACACTTTCCAACACTAAAAAAGCAAAAGTTTTACGACACTATTTCGCAATATCTTACGGAAAAATGACTTGGCAAAAAAATGAAAAAAAATGAAAAAGGGACACTCGCGGTAAAATGCCCGACATTCTAATATACGACATCTCAGATAAAAAAAAAGACATGCACGTGTTAGCCCAACCATCAAGGCACACTTTCTAACACATAAACATGAAAAAAAAAATGAATAATATACGGCAATTCCTTACTACGTAGTAATTTTTACAAATATTGAAAAAAAACAGAAATTGGTAACCGCAGTTAAATACCCAATATACCAATAACTACGTCGTATCTGACAAAAACAAAGTCATGCATGGGTAGCCAGATCATCTAGACACACTTTCCAACACTAAACAAGCAAAAGTTTTACGACCCTATTTGGCAATATCTTACGGAAAAATGACTTGGCAAAAAAAATGAAAAAAAATGAAAAAGGGGCACTCGCGTTAAAATGGTCCTCGTGGTGATGAACGACATTTTAACTAAAAAAAAAATCATGCACATGGTAGCCAAACAATCCACCAAGACTTTCCACAACTGATAACCTATACAAGTTGCACCATTCTACGACAATTTCATAATACGTAATAACTTTGATAATTATGCAAACTACCTTAGAAGGGTAAACTCGGTCGCGCTCGACCCCGACGCGTCTCAGAAATCGGGGAAGGAGTACAGCTACAGCAATGCACATCTGGACACTACTAGAGCGTGTAGGGGAGACACCTACTGCAGGTCGATCACCCACAAATTCAGTCACGGGGGTGAGTCACGTGAGAAAAACCTGTTTTTTTTTTACGCTCGGGGTCGCAAACGACCCATTGTACCTATCCAGGGTTAAATATGGCACTATAGTAAAGAGACAAGAAGACGTTTTTATTATATCAAGTAACGTATTTGTTGAAGTATGCATGCAAGCAATTTTTCTCCCAGAGAATGACGTCACTAGCTTAAAGAGTGCCATTTCCTTTTAATACAGAGAGTTCGCTTGCATCGGCACTAAAAGTTGCAGAGATGCTATCCGACGACTTGCAAAATAAGACTTACGAGGCAGAATCTTTGGCTCGTGACCTTTTGATGTGGACAGTAAGACACGATAACTTTGAAAAACGTAACCCGTTTACTCTTGCTGCACTAAACATCTTTGGTTCTATTGCAAGTTTAGGCTTAGGGATTTCCAATTGTCTTAAGATTAGTAATCAAAATAAGAAAATAGAGTTTCTGACTCATGAAAATTAATTGATATAATCAGAACTAAGGAATCAGTTAGCTTCAATCAATCAAATTATGAGTTTGGTGAACGAACATTCTAGTAATATCAATCAGATTATGGAAGTACAAGATTTGTTGGCAACGTTATTATAATTATTATAATTCAAAAATAGTTCATATCCATTATAGAATTGCACATTTCATTGAGAAATCAAAAGACTATGTGGAATCTATCACGTTAGCGGCTAAAGGTGTACTGTCACCGCATTTGTTGCCGATAAGAGACTTAATGTTAATTGTGGAGAACGGACGGGAGAAATTAGGTTATATTCCTTTGTTAGACCGACGTAGGTTAGAATCTTATTACAGCCTAATTACAGTAAGCGTTGAAAATCGCAGGATTATGATTACAATTCCCTTTGATTCTTCTGATGCCTGGCAATCTTACAGGATATCATCATTTCCGACTTTCATGACGAATCACTCAAATCCAGTAATATCCAGTTTGACAGGACATGTATTGATTTCCCCAGACAAGGAAACATATACGGTCATTAAAGACTTAAATCAATTAACTCACTGTTCAGATGCAATGAATAAAAAAATATGTACAGCTGACTCCTTTGAATTCCATAAAAACTCAATGGATTCATGCGAGTTAGGTATATTGCTAGAAGGTGCTCTCTCCCATACACATGAAAATTGTCTGAAAAAGCTTTATCCCTTTGACGATAATATGTTCAATCGCAGACTGAACAACGGCTCGTGGATACGATACGACAAGGACGGCTTCAATGTATCGTGCCCGGACGGATCCACGTCCTATTCCCAAATCTTCATTGCAGCAGATAGTTGCATCGGTACGTCCCCGAATTACATGGTCCAAGGAATCAAGACTATCATCAGAGAACGGGCCTACTTCGCGAACTTTACATGGTCGACTACAATTCCATCTTTACCTCTCCCATACAATGCACGAGTGGCTAAGCGGTTGATGAAATTAACTGAGATGGACCACCCGACACCGACTTATGCAGACCTTCGTTTCTATGTGTTACTAGCAGCAATCAGCGTTACGGTGATGATATTTATCGCCGTTTACATCTTTGTTTGGCGTAGGTTAAGAACAAACAAGTTGGAGATCAAACAGAACGTTTTGCCATGTCCAGACAAAACTCCTATTATATTTCAATTTAAAGCTGTTTGAAACTGGCCCCTTCATTCGCTCAAAGGAGTACAATTGTCTTGGAAAAGTGTTGTGCACGAAAAGCAGTTAGTACGCTAGTAATATGTAGTTGAAGAGACTCTTGAACATTTGCATTTTAAAAACATTTTAAAAACATGTAAAATATAAATCATTTTTTGGCATCTAATAAAATATATAAGCCCTAAAGGTTAAAATAAGGAATCTATGGGCATCTAATAAAATATTTTAGCCCTATATATAAAAATAATATATATATATATATATATATATATATATATATATATATATATATATATATATATATATATATATATATATATATATATATATATATATATATGTATATATATATATATATATATATATATATATATATATATATATATATATATATATATATATATATATATATATATATATATATATATATATATATATATATATATATATATATATTCGAAACCGTGGTGCGTGTACGTACCAGGAATTCGTGTTTGTGCACTAAAATTATATCTTCACCAAGGTAACGAATATTCTTTATTAGTTACCGTATTATAATAATCTATATTTTTGACAAAGGTAACAACTATTCTTTAACAAGTTACCGAATCATATGTATATCAGTATTTTTTTTTTATTGGTACCATAAAGTCGTTTGCTAGCATTGTACCATATATATGATCTGTATTTACAATGAATTTTTTCTTTTTGATTTTACAATATTTGTTGGGTATGTAATTTTTTTTTAAATGTATCTATTTGAACACTCATCCTTAATCATTTGCTTATGGCTAAAGTTAATATATATATATATATATATATATATATATATATATATATATATATATATATATATATATACATATATATGTATATATATATATATATATATATATATATATATATATATATTTATATATATATATATATATATATATATATATATATATATATATATATATATATATATATATATATATATATATCCAGTCACACTCCTAGTAAACATATTTTGAACGTGTCATTAAAGTTCAATTAATTGGAAGTAGCTGACTGAACTAATGTAATATATGTAAAATTACATATTTAAATCCATGACCTAAGAGGTCAATATGGAAGTTTGGAGTGAGTTTGAGAAATGCCATAGTCTGTCATAGGCAGGCTGCGAAACTCAAGACACTGCTATTCAATTGCAATGTAACATTTTTCATGAAGAGTAAACACAACCAAGCCGTGAGAAAGGGTTGTCCCTCAAACGGATGTAAGTACCTTCCTGTGTTAATGTTGTGTTTACACTAAATCATAAAGTGCTGAGATAACTAATTAGACTTTAACA